>NW_024087317.1:0-2313 GCF_009730915.1 Dioscorea cayenensis subsp. rotundata
TGAAAGATGCTCCATGTCGTCATCTGCCACGCTATTACAATACTTAATATTAAGAGACTTAAGTTTTGTTAAACCTGAAACAAGAACATTGATTAGAGATTTTAATGAATAATATTTCATTAAAAAAATTGTGAATATATTGAAATTTGCAATTAGATTATGTAAAAAGAAAAGAAAAAAAAATTGAAGTGCATGTAGATGATTGCAGGAGATACATTTGCATCAATATAAATGTTATGCATTCAAGCAAACATCAGAGCCATTCTTTAATGATACTATAAGATAGTTTTTGAGCACGAGCCAGACTAATATCACACCGATAATTGTCCACGATTTCTAAGGCTCATGGCTGTGGTTCTTATTTGCCATGGTTCATATTTTATTTCTATTCAGAAATTAGTCAAAGGTAAACCTATTTGTGATAAACGTATAAATGAGAGGCAATATTCTAATCTAATTCATAATTTAGTGCATATCAACAACCAAGTCCCAGTATTTTTTTTTTTACTGATTATATTTGCAGAAATTTCCCCACATAATCATTTGTGGGAATAACTTTTGGTGTTTCTAATTTAAATTATCTAGGTTTACAAGAATTTTTTTGCTTTAAAATAATTTACAATGAATCAAGATATTATTTAAAATGCTTCTTTAAAATCATTGTGCCGATACTTCAATTAGATCAGAGAATGCTCAAGAAAAAGGAATGTCTGCAATTCAATTCCTACATTGGGTACTGTGGGTGGATAGGCATTGCGTGGAAGACTATGTTAGTATTCGGGGATCTAAACAAATAATTAACATGGCTCACATGAAAAAGAAAGATTTTCAAAAGTAAATAAAGGAATTCATATTATTTTTAGATTACTGGTCAAAGACATAAAATCATTTGTCAATTTTATATTAAGATTTTCATATGATTATAGGCTCATGGCTTTTAATGGGGCAAGCTCCTATATCCCAGACAATGTCATGAGAACATCTGGTTAAGAATAAGTGCAAATAAGACAAAACAATAAGCTAAATAATTTCTTTTATTGATTTCATGGAAAAAGTAATTTCTTCCTCCGACCATTGAATACACAATTGACCTATTTCCTTGCCTCAAAAAGTTACCCTGGTAATACATGATGTTATCAAGGAACAAAGTATAGGACATTAGAATTGTGATTTGAAGTAAAGCAAATCATCATCAATCAAGTAGAACAAACATTCATTTGGCTCATACGTTGCTGATGAACCCACAAACTTCTCAACAATAAATAAAGTTGAAAAAGAATTTTTTACTATTTCAACTGTAGACTCCATCCTTCAGTAGTTTTTGTTATATGTGGAGGTCTAATCTAGGTGGAACAAGCCATTCAGAATAACTTCACACATCAACTAATCTGACTTGATTGTCACTAAATTAAGCATCAAGAAGCAAAAATTTGACTCTTTTAGGTTTCACCCATCACCGATTTAACCAAATTTGGACAATTTCACACACATTGTACACTGATTGTAGGAAAAAGAATGACAATTCCCGTAGAAGGCATTCCAATCGGGTGCAATCCATTATATACTAGCTCTTTATAAGGGAAAATAGCAGAGTAAATGAAATCATCTAAACATGTAATAAGCGTAGTAGATGGATAGGTGAATTATGGATAGAGTAAAACAGGGGGCAGGTGGTGAGAAAATTGAAATTGAATGGCTATAATGAGGCCATATAGGCTACATCTTGCAAGAGGCATAACTGCATAAGCATAAAAGGGCCAAAAGTGCTTCAAGAACTTACAAAATGGGGCATTATGCACCGTATTCTTTTAAGCAGGAGCTTCAGGGCATGCGCCAATTTAGTGTGGGAGCAACACCATTCAAGAGAGAAAATTTGTTTCTAAATGGATTTTAAAAGTATAATATAGCTAATACAATTTAGTTAATACAGTTAAAAGTATGAAGACTATGATGCGCATTTTCGTTTCTGATTTATGCGAGAATTTAAATTTTAATTAGAATGGATCAGAACATAAGCAATGTCCAAAATGGGCTATATTTAACATCGACCAAAATTGAATATTTAAACAATGATAATTATAGTTATTAAAATTCTTGTACCCATCATCTTCTTAAAAAGAGCTTCACAAATAACAAGACATAAGAGCATCCCTGTCCATGTATTCCCTTTCCACGGTTTCAAAGACAGCCATTAAGGGATTTCCATTCATTGCACATAAACCATTGTGAGTGTTTTGTGAAGTTTAACTAGTTCTTTTTCTTACAAGATAAAATCCCTTACTAGTTCCTCTACAAAAGAGACTACTTGAGTTG
>NW_024087318.1:0-45740 GCF_009730915.1 Dioscorea cayenensis subsp. rotundata
CAGTTACGTATTGCTAAGGAAATCAACTTGGTGAGTAACAAGTAGAACAGTCTTTGACAAAGCACCCATAACATATCATCCTGCGACAAATGAATGGCCTTGCATCTATTCAGAAGATGAGTTTAAAAGGTAACGAAATAATTGAATTTATCATTATACATTGAATAAACTGGTAGCAGTATGAGCATCAACCGCAATTGAATGGATCATCCAAGACATATTCATGTCTTGGTATAAGGCTCGGGCGAGCTGAATCCTCTGTTTTTGGCCACCACTAAATTCACCCCTCTTTTCTCCAATCTCAGTGAGATCACCAAATGCAGTAGCATCTCAATGTCCTTGACTAAAGAACACTTCAATTGTTTCTTTGTATCTTTGATTGTCCATTGGTGACCCAAACAAGATATTGTCTTGAACAGTTCCTGTTTGATCCATGCACACTGAGAAACATATGCTACTTTTCCACTAATATTAATCTGTATTTTGAAGGTAAAAATGAATTTTCAGTAAACTCAAGAAGAATTGAAACCAATAGACAAGAATTTAATGAAAATTTGAAATGAAACTTACAGTGCTTTCTACTTTTTGGAATTCACCAAGAATTGCTGTTAATAGAGTTTACTTCCCTGCACCAACCTCATACCGCATATTGCAACCTTTCCCTCGATGAACTTCTTAAGTTTATATTTATGTTTGTTTTGGACATCGTTGCCATCCCAAGAAAACCCAATAATGAATTGATGATTATCGGTTGCTGTAGTGCTCACACAATTTCGTTTTCATGTTCATCCCGCAGTTCAGGAGCATTAAGAAATCTGACAATTCTGAAAATGCAACTTTGCCTGAATCACAACCTGATAACATCGGGAACCGATTTCACCGGATTTTGAACAAGACGCAATGTATGACAAAAGTAAACATTGTTCTGGCATTAAGAGAACATGCATAAGATAACAACTTAAAAAAAGTTGCACCTGAAGTCTATATTGGAGAAGACCAAAAGAGTAGTGCAGTATATGCTCTTCTGAGCTGAAATGCAGAAAAGCAATCACATTCCACTGATCTCATACGATGTGCAATAACTTTCTTGAAATGGAAGCATCCCATGCGCAAAGCTTCAGAACTTTCTATATTCATCAGAGCCTCTGTCATGGCCTTCAACCTCTCATCCTCTAGCTTCCATGAGTTTTGTCTGCAAACTTGTAAGTTGCTGCTGGCAAGCGGAGCGTGCAGAAAGACGCAGTGAGTACTAGCGACAGAGAAAGTCACACAATCGTCGCATGAGACCCACTGCGTTATAGGAGAACTATCAAAGCAATACAGAGCTGGAGGCTCGTCATCCATGTGTGTGATGGAACCATATCAGGAATTCTCCAATCCTATAAGCATCGACAGTTACATAATCTCAGCATGATCTGTGCTCGATGAATGGATCAATTTTGCAGAATTTGGACAGTCTCGAATTAAGCTTCTGATATATAGCGGCGAGTCTTGCACGATCTCACCTTTAAATCCTAACACAATGTTGTTCTGAAATACCATTGTCTTTGGGATAGACATTCCAAACACTTCGCAATGAAATCAACACCAAGGCCAACAGATAACAACCTTCATACTTCTGAAAGGTCGATTCCCTGATGCCACATTGATGAAGTCTTTAAGCAAACAGGGCCTGCAAAAACTACTGAGTATCGTCAGTAAAGCAAAGAAAGCTGACATTAATATATCTTGTTTATGGCAAGAGACGACTGTCCATAAGAAATTTGGTGAAAGCGGCGGAGACTATTTTGTTTCTGCTTATTCCCATTGCTCATTGTAAATACATGTGTAGCAACTCTCCGCTCTGTCAGGCTCGTCTGCAACAATGGCATGCTCCTTTCTCTCTTCTGAGGGTCTCTCACAGCCCTTTCCTCATCAGGAGAATTCAACCACCAGGGGTGACATGTTTACTCCATGAATCCTGCATTGGCAAAAGGAGTAGCACACTAGCATCCCCAATCCGACGACAGGCTGATGAAGACCGCCGCGATGTTTTGCGAGTCATCTTGCAATCAGTCTTTTGAGCTTATAAAGGCACATACCAGCAATAATATCAGTCCGGGTAAGGATAAAAGATCCATGAAAAATTCAGTCCATTTTTGCTTCTTTGCAATTATGTTTAATGTGGAATGAATGCAAAGAATGGAGTCGATATTGTCGCAAATCGAGCCAAATCTTATCAAAGCACAACGAGAACACTAGTTCTGAGTGCTCCACAACAACTACAATAAGCACCAGTGTAATGCTCTTGGGAGAAAACAACTCAACCACCATAGCCTGGGATGGTTATTGGGTGTCTCAACATACATCGTCCGCTTGAAGACCGAGGATAAATCATTCCCAGAGCCCATTATACACAGCCAGAAGATACTCTCCAACCATGGATTTAGAGTAGAGAAAGAGACTGCATTGTTCTTTTCTTGGTGAGAGCTTTTATAAACTAAGTTTATGTAAGGAGCACAACAAAGAGGGTTGCATTGACGGAGATGGATGAAATAGTTCGCCGAAATTGGATGAGTCTAGAGAGGCTTCTAGACCCGGCGAATTGTGTGGCCAACACCTGATAAGAAATCAAGGAATCTAGTAAGATTGACCGAAGCTTAAACGGGCGAAAGATATTGTTTACGTCCTAGATCCATTCCTTATCGCACCCAACATCCATGGTTCTTCTTTCTCCAATCAACCTCTTTCTCTCTCTTCCTGTCACTGCATCCAGAGCATCATGGTGTTAACTATTAAGAGCAACGAGGCACCATCCAGCTATTTATTTGTGAAAGGAAGTAAAGCAGTCAGTACAGAAACTGAACAAAAAGAAGAGAAAACTACAAATGAAAGACGAGGACAACTACGAAAAGCAAAGAAAAGGAAAACTTTTTGAAATGATAAACCACCTGTATTGTAGAAAGCTAAGTAACAAAACAATGGTAAACAACCCACTAGAAGTGGAAGACTCACAAAACAACAACACAATGAACAACAAAGTGCCCGTATAATGTAAACACAACACAACAAAACAACAAACCCAAAGGTCACCGGAACAAAAAGGAAAAAAACACAATTCACGATCAAACAACCGCTCGCTATCAATTAATTCCACTACTCACTCATCGCCTTCCTCGAACTGGTGTCATTTTAAGGAAATCCAAATCGCGCTTTTTAGTCAGAAAGGGGCCTGGGTTTTCCAACAAGGCTTTCTCCACTGGCCGCAGATCAATCCTTACGATAAAATCATGAGAATGATTTTTAACAATCACGCTAGATAGTTTAAAAGAGTTAAAGTGAAAATGCAGCATTTCTTCCAACCAAATGTTCCGTATTATAGCTCTACTAATGAAATACCAACTTCTCAAGAGAGGAGAGACGATTCCACCGCTTCCTCACAAGCGGCATGTGTGACCTGTGGGTCGTGGAGCCGAAAACATGTGTGAAGAAAGTCCAGTAGATTATATTTGTTTTTTTTCTTTTGGTTTTTTTTTGAAAAGGTCGATAAACCACTAACATTAAGCAAAAAGAGAAGATACAACAGACAACCAGACACAACTCACTAGGGGCACAAGCAAATGGGTAAAGAAGAAAACAACTAAACTACGTAACCACTGTGGTGGCCCAAACACGTGAACCAAACCACAAACTCAGGGGAGAAGGGAACCGTTAGTGCAAATCAAAGACTATTTATTGGCATGACGGACACCTGACCAAGTGGACGTGGCAAATAAGGTGACAAAGCATAAATTGAGGGCCGTGGCAAAGCATGGTGACATGGCAAAGACTTGGAGCGCAAGAAAACATCTTGAAGATTCATGAGCTATTTTAAAAGTTCCTAACATGGAGCCAAACATCTCAAGATCATGGGCTCAGCCTATCTTGAAAAGATCTCAAAGGGTGAATTATTCTGACACATGCACAGCATTGTAGACAAGATCATATCGCTAGATCATACTTTAGAGAGACAAAGTGATCGACGACCAAATATCGAGCTAATTAAAGGAGAGATCTATTCATGCGTGATGAACGAAGACTAATCGAAGATACGATGAGTTTGATCCTGACGAAGATTGATCAAGTCTAATCATGTAAGATTTGAGGACCAAACTCTGATGCGAATCGAAGATCAAGTTTCGAGAAATCTTTGAAGACCAAACCCCAGCGTGAATCGAAGACCAAGTTTCGCAAGTTTCCACGAAGATTTAAACGACAAGGATCGCGCATGCTCTCATGGCGCGCGCGCATGACATGAGGAAACCCGAGAAGGTGTCTGGGCTGCTTCGCAAGCCGACTGCGGAGATTTGGATCAGTACCGACTGATCAAGTACATGCCACCGAGAGGTGATGGGTCTCTGAGGTCGTCCGCGACGCAACCGAACTCGCCTAGTCGCTAGCTGCGCTATACGTTATAACTTATGTTACAACAGAGTCAGAATGTTTAATTTCGGCAGTGTTTTTAAATTAGTGAGTCGCTGAGATTCTAAAAGAGGTATGTGCCATATTTGGGACGCTGAGGCGCCTATATAAGCTACTCTGCTCAGATTGCAAGTGCGACCTCGGTGTACCTCTCGAGGAGAGCGTGCGAGCACCAGACAAATCTAGAGATAAGCATGACTTTATTGGTCGAGATGCGATGAGGACAAGTGTTTCTGTACCCATCTCATTTTTACCCTTTTAGATGCGATTGTTTATCTCGTGCTTGGCCCCGCACGTAAAGTAGTGATCGCCTGAACCGCCACCAACGCCAGGTGCCTTTGCGGTTTCGCTTGCGTGCTCCCTCTTTATCGGGTTTGCGCGAGACTTCTATGAGTGCTTAAGCCGTTACTTTCTAATACCCATCAAAACCACACGCAAGAGGAAACTCTCAGTGGTATCGTAGGCCTGGTCACTGCCACTTTGGTTTCAGCAAGTCGGGCGTAGGTCCCATACAAGTTCCATCGACGGCCTGAAAAGCAGCGCCGAGCTCCGTCACACCGCATCATTGGTCACGGACAACCAACCATCCATATCGAATGAGACGACGGTGCGCGCTATCAAGTCCTCATCACGAGGAGCGACGGATCGGGTCAGAAGAGGGACGTCTCTCTGCTCCAGTCACGAAGACGCAGAACGTGATCAAGAAGAAGAAAAGTCATTGAGCTGCCGCAGATACGCTAAAGCTAATGCGAATGGAAAAGCTCTCAACGCATTTTCTTTGGAGGTGCTGACGAGAACCAGCTCATGCATATCGCGAACATGCGAGCGCCATGAAAGCTCTCTGGAGATTCTTCAAATCATACATGCATAAAATTAAATGTTTTGGTAAGAGAATCCATGCTTCAAACGTTAATAACCATGCTCGCATCCTGCAGATGGGTGACGAGACGATAGCCATGTTCAACGCCAAATCGATGGACATTGCAAATCAAGCTCACCACCCTCGGCAAGGAGTATTTCGACAAAAAGTTTAGTCCTGAAGACTCTTAGATCACTCCCAAGAAGATTGATGCAAAAATCGACAATGAAGGGCAAGTAGATATTTCAACTATGAAACTGGATGAGCTGATGGGTCTTTGCAAGCATAAGGAGATGAACCTTAATCCTGAAAAGAAGAATAGAAGATATAGCCTTGAAGGTTGAAGCAATAAAAGCAGAAGGAGTTCAACAAGTGCTGTATAACAGGGAAGATGAAGACGAAGAGGATAGAGAAATTGTTCTCTGACAAGAAAGATCGCATGACATGCTTAGAAAGATACAAGACACAAGGCAAGAAATTTCAAAGAAAAGATGGTCTAAAATAAAGAAAAGGAAGAAGTTGAAGATCATCACAAAAAGGATGAAATGAAAGATCGATCTCATGAAGATCGAGTGTAGAGAATGTGGAGGCTTTGGGCACTATCAGCCGAGTGTGCTAATACTCTCGGGAAAAGAAAGGAAAAATCACTGAATGCTAGATGGAGTGATGAGTCGATGGTAGTAATCTGAAGAAGATGATGTAAGGAAGTCCGAGCAACCATCATCGTCCTTTCCTGCGTGATGAATGGATCTACGCCGTTGCGAGAATATGTTGCTAACATCGAGCTATAACATTCAACTGAACCCGACGAGTGAATACAATGAGGTAACAGAAAATGATCTTCTCACAAGCTATAAACTCATAATGAACAGATTTAATGATATAATGTTACAAAACCAATGCTTGGAGGAAGAGTTGAGTATATGTAAAGAAAAGCTGTTCAATGCTGAGAAGACCTTGGACTCTATGAACAAGGGTACTGCCAAGCTTGACGAGATTCTTTCAGTTGGAAGAACTAGTAAAGCCCGACATGGTATTGGGTATATTGGAGAAAGCTCAAGTGTCAAGACAGAAGACTCAGGAGTTGTGTTTGTCAAGTCAATTGCCCAACAAAACGTTAAAGAAAAACAAGTCAAAGCAAGGGAAGAACCTAAAAGTGAAGTGCCTACATGCTTTCATTGTGGAGAAACTGGTCACATAAGATCCAAGTGCAACAAATTGAAAGAAGACTTGAAAAAGTGGAAGAATAATTGACATGAAGAAGCAATCATTAAAAAGAAAAAGTCGAGGGAAGACTATTGTAATCAAGAAATTGTGGATTCGAAAAGGTGAAGTACCAAGAGAAGAAGAAGAGTCCTCCAATTCAGGTTTGAAGATGGTGATAAAACAGACAGGTACAACATTATGGTACAACAATGAATATGTTGACCGAGGTCCCATGAAGTCAATAGCAAAACACTCCAAGGAGTGAAAATCTCTGATGTCTCTCAAAGTTTATAAATATATATATAAAAAGGAGGGAAAAATATATATTCAAAAAGGAGAGGGATTATTTTTGAAAAGAGATTTTTTAAAGGGTGCCTTGAAGTTATAATCTAATTAACGGGGTATAAAAACCCTAATATCCCACTTTGTTTCCAAAAATTGTTTTTGAAATCAAGTAAGAAAGGAGAAAGGCGAAGACATGGAGAAGAAAAGTATGAGGACAAAGAGGATGGCTCGCCGTGCTCCACCGACCCCACAAGAAATTGCGCCCGATCAGGAAGTGGACGGACGAGGGACCCGATTCCGAGAAGCCCACCAAGGAGAGAAGAATCGTAAGATTTGGGAAAGCGATTGTCCCTTATGTTTCTTCTCGTGGATCGTCAAGTAAGAGAAGCGGGAACATCGCCTCAAGACTTGCCTTCAGATGTCAAAGATAGATGATCTCTGAGATGGGTTCGTGAGTCTTTTCCAGTGCTTATGTTCGGGAGAACAGTGGGAAGATGTAACAGGTGGACTCCACTCACTGCTCCAGAGGGAGAAGGTTGCGAAGAACAACAGCTAGGGATGAAGATGTCAGAAAAAGAAGCGCACCGAAACTGCCGAGCAAGAAACCGTTGAAGAAAGAAGTACGTGATGCTCTCACTAGTGCTCGAAGAAGAGGTCGCACTATTCTAAGCTGAAGTTCCGGGCGATCTACACTGACATACTTGAAGCACCTATAGAAGCAGTAACATGTCACGAAAGACCGGGGTTATAACATCTTCTGCAACATCCGACAGTTCACATAGTTCTGATGAGATCCCACTCAAAGATCGTGTTGCCCAGATTGCTAAAAGGAAGAAAGTAGCATCTGAAAAGAAGGCCCAGACAAGGAAGAAAACCCGTAAGAAGGAGAAGGTTAGCAAAAAGAAAGTCTTTCTCTCGATCCCAGTAGAAGCTTCCCCTAGGTACAAGAGAAGGTGTATCAAGCAAAGCAAAAACGGGAGAAAACATCGATGAAGCTCTAAGAAAGAAAAAGAAGAAAGCAACCCAACAGGCAAAAGATGGTTATGAAGATGACGTTTTTATGACAAAGTATCCAAGAAGAAGTTTCAATCTGCTGAAGCGGGAGGAGTTGTGGTCGAAAGAATGATCGATGAAGCGAGCTTTTGAGAAGTATGGCTCGACCGAGCTGCATGCAACAAAGAAGTTTATATAAGTCCGCCACTTTTCCGTAAAGCTATAGTTTGTCTTTTAGCGCAGGAATTTTACAGGAATTTGCTGCTTCCTCCGACAAAGGGATCACTAGAGTTTATGTTCGAGGTAAAGCTGGATCCCTTTTACTCCCACTGTCTGCGAATAAATTCTTGGAGTTTAAACCGGAGGTGAAGGGAAACTATGAAGAAGGACTTGAGTTGAATGAAGAAGTTTTCGAGAAGAGATCACGGAGGAAGGACGAGTCATGGGGAGAGGAGACAAGACTCCAAAGATCCACCCTTACGGCCAAGTACAATGTTCGCTTTAGACTTGGCATTGCGGATGGTTACCACCCACACAATTCCCAGAGATATGAAGCGAGCTCGCGCTTTTATTGCTCATCTGGTAACTGCAAGAAGTTCAATCTGGGAAGGCTGATTTTTCCGAATATTGATAAAAGAAGTCGATCGTACAAACTCCTCGACATCACTTGGATATCCTACTAACTCGCCGTCAGATTTGTTACAACATGGAGTATAACTCGGGAAGGGAGAAGCAGATCACAGGAAGAAGAAGTCAAGATTTCTCGTAAACTATTCAGCCCCGGGTAAGAAGATCGATTTACATGTAGGGAAAGGTGTCTCCACCATCAATGCCTCGAAGATGAAGAAGAGGCAAAATCTATCGGTAGAAGAAGAATACGAGAAGATGTTGAAAGAGCAACTAGAAGATGTGGAGAGGAGGCAACGAGCATTATCTGCAGAATTGTTTATCATTGCCAAACAAAAGCAGAAGATTATATCTCGCCTGGAAATTCTTGAGAAGAAGAAGAAGAGAGAAGACAATGGCCACGACTCAGGGGGAGATGAAGACCGTGAAACCTCGAAGAAAGGGGAGTTGTCGAAGATGGTATAACAAAGCTTTGCAATCAGCCTCATGAAGACTTCGCATCAATTATGTCACAAAGGGGAGAAGTGTGCTTGCACCGTGACCCGACTAGTTATTTGTTTTTCATTTCTTGGGCTTTTTGAACATTTAGTCTTATTGTGTTGAACATTGTTATGTTTGTCGATTCATTATGGTTAATCGTATTTTTCGTCTCACTAGTTAGCAGTTTGTAATATTTTCTCAAGTATTTTAGTAAAGCAACTAGATGATATCTCTAGTGTCGGCCCCTAGTTTACGTTCTCCGACTTGATGTTGTTCCCCGGAAGTTAGTAGCACGTCGAGTTTAGTCTGTGTCCAGTCGGGTGTTGTAACGTGAATATTGTAATAGGAGTCAAGATGAAGGCAAAGCGCTTGTGTCAAATTATGCCAAAGGGGAGATTGTTAGTGCAACCGCACTATTTATTGGCATGATTTGACACCTAGACCAAGTGACGTGGCAAGCATGGTGACATGGCAAGAAGACTTGGAGTGCAAGGCAAACATCTTGAAGATCTTGATGGAGCTATTTTTAGTAAGTCTCTCAACATGGAGCCAAAAATATCTCGAAGATCATGGTGCAAGCTATCTTAAAGATCTTGGTGAAGTTATTTTTGGCAACGATTACATTTGAAGACAAGATCATATCGAGACCATATTTAGATGATTTGATCGAAGACTAAATATGGTGGAGCTTAATTAAGGAAAGATCTATTCATGGTGTGAATGAAGATTAATTGAAGATATGACTCGAAGAATCATCGAAGTCTATTAATCTGCAAGATTTGAGGACCAAACTTGGGTGAATTGAAGATCAAGTTTGGAGAATCTTTGAAGACCAAATTTAGGTGGATTGAAGACTAAGTTTGGCAAGTTTCATGGAAGACGCACAGGGACGCGCGCCTCGCGAGGGGATCGCGTGATGAGGAGGCGAGGAGGTAGGCTAGTTCTCGGCGATCGGGATCGGGAGATTTGGGTCGCATCGACTCGCATCTAAGCATGACGGGAGGTTGATGGGTCTTGAGGTCCTCCGCAACGCAACTCGTAACTCGGTCAAGTCGCTGATCAGGGGCCATGTTGCAACTTATGTTACAACGGGAGTTAGCAATGACTAATTTCGAGGTGTTTTTAAATTAGTAGCCATGGAGATTCTAAAAAGAGGTATGTGCTATGTTGGGATGTTGAGGCGCCTATATAAGTTACCTTGCTCGTAGATTGTAAGGTGTGACTCTTGAGTGACTCTTTGAGGAGAGTGTGTGAGCACCAAACAATCTAGAGAGGATAGTGATCTTAATTGTTGAGAGTGTGAGTGACAAGTGTTTGTACTCATCTATTTTTACCTCTTTTAGTGGATTGTTTATCTCCGGGCTTGGCCCCCAGACGTAGGCGAGTGGACGTCGAACTGGGTTACCAACGTTGTGTGTCTCTTTGTGTTTGTTTGTGTGTTTTTTTTCTTTATTGGTTTGTGTGAGACTTCTATAAGTACTTAAGTGATACTTAATATCCACAAACCACACCGGAGGAACTAACAAGAAGAGTAAATTAACAAAAGTAATGTTCAATATATATATATATATATATGTGCGCACATGAAAAGTTAATAATAAACACAACAGATGCTCATAACACAAATTAATTAATTTTTGACAAACTTTAACAACTTAGAGTTTTAATCAAACAAGTAACCACTATTGATGGCTAACCATTGGAAAGAAGTCTTTAACATAATGATTGTAGCTGATGTCAATCATTTTCCCATTGAAATAGTCGATCAAATATTCCCATCTCCACCGAAACAACATCACCACAAAAAACCATAAAATTATAAGCAAGTCAAGCAATTAAAAGAATAATATCAACAAAACCGAATAAAAAATTTTATGAACAAGAGAAGAAGAAAGATAGTGTAGCCTAGTGACGATGAGAAAGAAAAAGAAAGATTTACAAAGAATAGGGATTGAGAGAGGGATTTATATAGAATTTTTCAAAAACTTTTTATAAAATTTAAATTAAATTTAGATAAATTAAACTAATCAAATTTTTTATAGGATATATCTTTTTATTGAATTAAAATTCGTTAAAATTCAATAAAATAAAATCTTGTTTTAAATAAAATTCGTAATAATTTTTTTAAAAAAATTATTAATAGATTGAAACCAATGAAACTTGAATTTTAAATTAGTATTGTAGCTATAAATTTTTTTTTAATATCTATAGAAAATTACTTCATTAATAAGGACTTTTACAATTTAGCCCTATATATATATATATATATATATTAGCTTCTTAATTTAAAAAAAAAATTATCTAACTCATTGTTAGTAAGATCTGCTCTTATAATGTAATTTATTGATAGTAATATGTATAAAAGTATCTATATAAAATATCTCTAATAGAATTTTTAAAATTAAAAAAAAATCAAAAAGAGATAAACATAGTTATTTGAATTCAAATAAAAAATAAATAATTTAAATAAATCAAATGAAATAAAACTACAACCCACTCCTCAAATTTTTTTTTTGAAAATGTAAAACAATGTACAAATTGATATATATAGTTTAAAAAAGGAAAAATTGCTTGCATACCTCTGCAAAACCATGAAATTGCTTAAATACCCCCATAAAAATACTATTTTCTTGCATTGCCTAGCGGTGAGCAAAATCGGGTACCCGGTTTCTCGGATCGACAACCGCGTACCAAAAATCGGGTATCCAGTTTAAACCGGATCGGATATCGGGTATCCGGATCCGAATTTAAGTTTTATCTACTCCATGGATTTGTTTTATGTAACAATGTTACATTAAACTCTTATATTATTCCCTACATAACAAAAGTCATACCTAAAAAATAAAGAGTTTTATCAATCTTAGGCATTAAAAAAGAAATCTTCTGAAGCATCAAGCGTCTCATCAATAATGATCATTAGTTGCTAGAGAGAAGAGATTTGAATTTTTTTACTTTTAATCTTGTAGAATTTATATATATATATATATATATAACTGTTAAAGTGGTGAGATGAGGGATTTGGATTTTTTTTTAATTTATACTTTTTAGATCATATAAAATTTAAAATTATTATATATATATACATATATATATAATAAAAATTAAAAACCGGATTGAATTCGGATACCCGATTTTTAATTTCTTCCGACCCTGATTCGACTCGGTTTTCATCTAAAAAATTCTGATCGGGTACCAGACCCTTTTTTTTGATCGGTTACCAGACCCTTTTTTTTGATCGGTTACCCAAAAAATTAGTGTCAAAAAATTGAATATCGGATCCGATTTTTTTGCTCACCCCTAGCATTCCCCCATAAAACTAATTTTTTTTACTTACATATCCCTTTCTTTAGTTACCGTTAGCCACCATTAGGGTTTATGAAATTAACCATAGTTCCCACTTAACCCAACTTAACAAAATTACCCAATTACTCTTACCATCATCCAAC
The DNA here is from genome assembly GCF_009730915.1 of Dioscorea cayenensis subsp. rotundata. Lineage (NCBI taxonomy): Eukaryota > Viridiplantae > Streptophyta > Magnoliopsida > Dioscoreales > Dioscoreaceae > Dioscorea > Dioscorea cayenensis. The sequence continues at coordinate 12,337 of NW_024087318.1, forward strand.
CTAAGTCATCTGAGAAAAATTCCCAAACTTCTCAACCACTTAGCCCCATCTTTTGAGGTTCCATTCTCACCAATCCCTTCAACCTATGCCATCTCACTCACCGGCTCTTTCAAATCAGCGTTATGACGTCTACGCCATCTCCGGAGGTTTCAACCTAACCTTACTGGACCATCTTAACACTGGTTGCGCCAGACGCCGTGGAATCTGCGCATGTGTCATTACCTTCACCATCAGAGGTCTTAGCGTGATTAACGCCGCCGCCGGAGCTTACTCGGAGAACCTCCCAATCGTGTTCATCGTCGGTGGTCCAAACACCAATTATTGGTCTTCTTTCTTATAAATTTCATATGTGATTATATTTTAAGTTGATGTATGAAATTATTTGTTATATATTGTTACATGTCGTAATTTTTACCTATTTTTAAGTTGTGTTTGTAAAGAGCATATGATAATGTAAAATTTTTTAGAGATGTTTGTAAAAACATTAAAAATATGAATTTACTCAAAAATTCATGATTTTTAATAATTTTTAAAAATAATTAAAGCGTATATAAAAAATTACATTAATTATCTATAATTAAATAATTTAAAGTCTTTAAAATATAATAAAAAAATTTGATGGATATATTAACAAACCCACAATGGTCATTTGTTGAATGAAATGAGTAATGTCTACAAAATAAGGGAAAAAAAATTTAGAGGGGTATATAAGCAAACTCATTTTGGTAATTTACCCTTATTCTATCTATCAACTTAACCATAGAGGCATATAAGCAAATATAATTGATTTGTTGTGGTATACAAGCAAATATCATTTTTATGAGGGTATTTAAGAAAATTCATGATTTTATAGGGGTATGCAAGTAAAAAACCCTTTAAAAAATTATATTTTTAAGAAAAAATATTTTTGAAAATCTTTTTTCTCTTGTCCCCTTACCCCTCGGTATTAAATTGGTTTATATAGCATAAAAAAAATTATATTCATGGTTTATATCAAATTTTTCCTCTACCTTATAATTATGTTTGTTGGTTTAACAGTAATGTCATTTCTTGCAGATAACCCAAACAAAGGGAGATTATACTCAACAAAATGTCACACAAATCGAAAATTGTACTCAAAAAAGTGTGGTAATGTGACGCTATTTGTTACTTACATTTATCATAATTTCTCATATGTTATTTTTAATATGTTGGACCTCAATTTTTTTCTTAGGTAAATTCTTTTCCAAGCTCGCTAAATATGCCTGTTGATAATTTGACTTTGAAAAATCTTGGCATTGACACTTCTTCATAGGTAATAAAAAAACTCAATCATTTAATCCTTAAAATATCAAACACATGAAATAGTTGAATGAAATTTCATCTAATTTTATTTGGCAACTTATAAACTAATTTTCCTTGAATTTGATTTGATTTATTTGTAGTTGAGTGGACCATCGAATTATCAAATGATGATTGATAAAGTATAATGATGTTATCTTCGAGGTAAACTAATTTTATTTTTATGTCTATTGTATGCTTTGAATTGAAAAAAATGCATTTTGTTTCATTCTTTGATTCTAATTAAGCTTATGTCATAGTTGTTAGTGTAGTTATTGACCATGTTAACTCATGTTTGGCATTGTGTCTCATTTTCAATATTCTACTTGAAACATCTTTCATTGCCTGTAAAATTTTATCCTATAATTTGTTTTTTTTGTTAGTCATGATGATTTTTACATGTTTTATTTAGTTCCCTTTTTTTTTGTTTGGTCATCATAGAAGCTGCAAGACTACCACTGATTTGGATTAAATGATTTGGTTTTGTTTACTATGTCTTGAATGAAAGGAATGAAAGAGTACTTAAGATTGATATGTTTAGTTTAGTGGGCTATGTGTTGTGCATTTTCCTTATTTGAGGAAATGCCTCACAGAAACAAGTTTTGTATTTGCTTTCTGATCACAGCCTTAAGAAAGTCTTGATCATATATAGCATGTTGCTTATCAATCGCATGATGTTCTTAACATTGTTTAGATTTGAGAACATGCTGTGTGTAATCATAGATATTCCCTTAGTCACCAGTTCAATATGTGGTGTTAATAGTCTGACTATCCCATTGCAATGTTAATGGTTTATTTATTTTTTTCCTTTGTATGTCAACATAATTCTTCTTTATCTTGGTTTTTCATTGCTCCTAAAATCTAGGCCACTCTAAGCGCTTAACAATTGCTTGTTTTCCAGCAATGGTGTCAGTTGTTTACTAAGAAATACATTGGATGTATTATTTTGTTGCAAAGCATTTAAGCTAATCAACCAAACAAGATGAGGTGTTTGAGGTGTTTTGGTGATCTGTTTAAGCATTTGACATTTGTATGAAGTTTTATATTTGAAACAAAAAAAACTCTTCTGTATGTGAAGATGCAGAATCAGAAGCACTTTGACCTGCAATAATGCACACAAATATTGCAAACTCCTCTGTATAATGCAAACAAACAATTCATGCTCAAACATAAGCAACTGCTAAAACCTGAAACTTGCACCAAATTTTCACCCTTAAAATCACAAATTAAAGTAAAATTCATACAAAGAATTCATGCCCAACATCACAAACCCTACCAATCTATCATAACAAAGAATAATTGATAATGATAATAAATACTAGAAACCATTCAAACCTACACCAAACATTATGCCCTAAAATCACAAATCAGACTAAAACTTTTACTACAAAAACATGCTTAACATCATTTGTTGGAGAACATACTCTGACCACTCTCCAGTAGTTGACTACATCACTTTTTCACTTTCAGTCCTTGTCTTCACTTCTTGTACAAGTGTTGATTGAGTTGTGAATGCAGAATCAAAAGCATTTAGACTTGCAATAATGGACGCAGGACTAGCATTACGAGCAATCCTTGACACAACAAACAAAAAAAATAAGAGAGCAAATTAGAATAAACATCCTTAACACTATGAGTTCAAGCAATGAAACACAAAAACACCAATCTTAACATTGAGAACAAACACTAGCAACTGTCAAATTCACTTCCACTTTGATGGAACACAACCAATGTCCTCATCCTTAAAGCTTCCAGATTCTGGCCACACTCCTGGAAACACGCACATACGTGCATAGAGAAAGAAAGTTTCAGAAAAAATTTCTAACATGAATTGCCAAAAGATAAGTACATGACATGAATAAATTAAAAATTGTTGGTTCAATAGTCAATGTGAAAGGAGGAAATTTAAGGAGAGATGTAGACATTGTCGATTTCTAGATGATTTCCTTGCAAGACAAAATAAACTTACAAACATACAAATGTCAATTGTCATGGTTAAAAGGAAAAAATGCATAGAATTTTTAGATGATTACTAGCGTCAGGGTTTCTAATGATCGTATCCTCACCCAACTTAGGTCTTAAACCACAGTGATTTTGCCATTGCTCTGTCATCCTTCTCAAAACCAAGAAATTCCCAAGAACGAGCAGTATGAAGCTTGTGACCTCTATTTGGGAACACTGATACAACACTCAAGATCTCATTTGCTTCTGGTGAATGAAAAACAAACACAATATTTTGTCAGTAATCTCAAACCGAATTAGAACTAATTGGATGAACTTGTCCTTGAACACATACTCAAGATATCATTTGCTTCTTTTTCATCAAGGTTTGCAGCAAGCCCATTGATATGCTTTGTATAAGAGTAAAAGATTGCATCTTTTCCCTTGTCCTTGATACAACATGAACAAAAGTAAAGAAAATTCATGGCATTGGAAAACGACAAAAGAAAAAGCTACATTTTTATGATTGAAGCTAAAAGTTGATGGTGAGAAACCAGAACAGCCTCATCACCCATTGTGTTGATGGAGTGAGCACTGAGATAGACAACATAAGAAGACTAGATACAAATAAAGGAATTAAACAAAAAGTAAGAACATGATGAGAGCTTTGATTTAGGTAGAGATATAAAAGACTGATAATAATAAAATATTGAACCATTGTGCTTGACTTTCAAATCCTTGCCCACGTTCCCGCAAGCTTGAGAACCTCCACCATCAAGTACTCAAGTATCGTCATTGAGTACACCGCCAGCATCGTACCCACTTGTCTGTTCGCTGACACCATCGATTTCAGTTGCCAATGAATCATTCCCACCATAAACTACACCACACAAACCCAAAATCAAACCAAACCAAACACAGTTCCATTAGTTAAAACAAGAAATAAACTAGGGTGTCTCCTACCTTAAGGCAGTGGGAACAATGAAACAAGGGACAGTAACAACAAGAACGGCCATTAGTAGCGTGTAGTGACGGTGAGGTCGGTAGTGACGTCACTAGTGGCATCAGGCGAGACGGTGAGAGTGTGGTTATGGTGGCTGTGGGATTATGAAGAAGCCGGTGACGAAAAAGATTATTTGTTTTAAACCTCTTTGTTTTAACTTTCAAAAAGTGGGTGAATAGGATAAAACGTCATTCGGGTGATGAATTCAGAAGAGTGTTTTGGCTAATATAGCATTGCTCTAAAAAAATATTCCACTCGGAGTGGAATATTTTTTTATATTATAAAACCCTTAATATACCATAATTTTATATTCCAAATTAAGTGCCCAAATAGCCAATATGGCATAATTCTCTAAATTATGACATATTGTACAAATTATGTCATAATTTTTGGTTATCCAAACAGGCCTTAAACAATTCAAAAAGCACTAAAAAAAGTTACTTTTGTTCTTTTTTTAACCCATTATTTTAAACAAAATATTATTGATTTAGAGAAAAGATTTTATATTTTGTAAATTTTTGTTAATTTTTTAAAATTATTAATATTATTATTAATAAAATAGTATGTACTGTTACACATCCTTTAAAACTTATTGTGTTTTTATTTGTTTAAAACCTATTTATTTTTAAAAAAATAAAAATATATTCAAGCATGATTTTTCCTAATTTCCCTTCCACATATAACCACATGCAGATATTTCAAGCATGATTATTTTTCCTAATTAATTCCCCTTCCACATATAACCACATTCAGATATTTATATAAATGTATGAATAAAAATGAAACGGAATACTTTTTACACTTGAAATTTGACAAGTGACCAAGATCTTACTGCTAGAATGGGAGAGTAATGTGAAGGCAAGGCAAATCATTACTTTAATATTCCAAGGACCTTTCTCCCTTACACTCTTATAAAAATCTATCATTAACCATTAAAACATTCAATTTGTCTAGTCTGATAAACTAAACACACCTCCGCTAGAACTTAAAAGAGTCTATCTAGCAACTCAGAGATGTTATAAAGTATTCTTAAATTTTGTAAGGAAAATCCCACTTTCAATTTTAGCAATAATTCTGAAATTTTAATGAAAAATATTAGCTTTTGTTGTGTTTGGCTCTTATACAGAAGTGAGAAGATGCGGGATAGAGTGGAGTGGAGCGACAACATTTATCCTATTGGAGAGCATCGGTCTTTATAGGTTAGTAGTGCGGGGGGAAACATCCTCGTTGTATGATGCAAAGGTAATTTGTATCTTTTTAGGATTATGATTTAATAATCTTGTAAATTATATCTGGTTTTTGTATCCGGATAGATTTAGGATCTGAATAGGTATATGTTCAAGATAGGGTTAGGATCCAGATTATTATTTGTACTTGGATAGGTTTAGGTTTTAACCTATAAATTCATGTAACTATGGTCTTATTCCTCTCTTGATTTCACCTACGGATTCTATATTTTTATAACTGCTTTAATTTGGACCTCTAAACAACTAATTAGAATCCATCATAAAAAGGCCGGTTCTCAGACATGCCAAAAAGCAAGCAACAAACAAACACAAACTCAGTGACATTGTGTTTAATGACAAACATATATTAGCTCATGCAGTAATACTAAACTCCAATTAACAACGCAGACGGATTAGATCTAAAGCTAATTAAAATATATCTCAATAATCTAAATTTAAAGATCCACAATTTCAACAACTTAGCAAAGACCATGAAAGATTTAGCTAAAAGGTATACAGAAACAGAAGGCCATCATGTTTCTGAACATGTTTCTCCTTCAGCCCATGGCATTATACTAAGGTTTCAGGGGATCTTGAGAGGGATTTGGATTTGCAAAAATTTACAAAAAGAATTCAATAAACAACTCATATCATGATGCTTATTGTTGCTTTAACACCTTTGATCCAAAGAGCCTTGTTACCTCTTCCATGTCAAAGACACCGCATGGAAGAAAAGAAAAGAAAAAACAGTATCAAACACGCATAAAAATCATGAAGCATAATAAAATAATATGATAAAAACATAATATAATACTTTTATAAAATAGAAAAATATTAAAACAAGCCCCCAACACAACTAATTTATTTTATTGAGTTGTAACAAAAATTGAAAATTGAAATGGAGCTTGCGGAGGGCCGGAAGGAAGGAGATAATAGGTGAGAAAAGGAAAGAAGAAATATGAGGTTGTGTTTGATGAGGAGACGGTTGTGATATGTGATTTTCTTTTAGTATAATACCATAATTGGTCATTTTACTTTTCTCTCTCTTCCCTCTTGATCCCCTATAGAGCTGTCAAAACGGGCCTAGCCCGTCGGGCCGGCCCGCCCCGCCAACAAAAAATAGCGGGTTGGGTTGGCCTTTTGTAGGCCCGTTTGGAAGCGGGCCGAAACGGGCCAACCCGTTTGGGTTAGGGTCCTGGGCGGGGCGGGGCGGGCTTTGGGCGGGCTAGCCCGCCCCTTTAATTTATTAAAAAAAAAATAAAAAAAGTTTAATGAATTGAAATTCATCCACTTTTTCTCACGATCTCTCTCACCCTAATTGATCTAATTTGCCCTTCAGTGCCTTCACCCACCCGCCGCTAGCACTAGCAAGGTCCCGAGGTCCAGCATCTCTACTCTTCATCGCCATCACCATCACCAAAATCGTCTCCCTTCATTCCCACCGCCAAGCTGCCACTGCCACCCAATCAACCGACTCGATCCTTGTAAAGAGCTCTCCATTCAAAGTCCGAACCCAGTCCACCCTTCCTCTCTCTCTATCACACTCTCTCTTTAGTCATTGGCTCTCTATTCTGAGTATTCTCTAACGAATCTCTTTCTCACAGAGTCAAGGACAATCATAGGAGGAGATCAAAGAAACTACTCAAATCTGTCTCTATTCTGAGGTACTTCCTTCTCCAAGCATGACTATCTATGTTGTTCTAAATGTGCTGGAGATTGACATTATTAAACACTATGATTGTTTAATTAGTGGATGATGCTAATCATGGTCATGGTGTGCAGTGAAATAAGATGCATTGTTTTAAGCTTTAAATCAAGTTAGTATCAGAAACAATTATTTGTTAATTAAGGAGTTAATGATTCCACTGACATTAATTAACAAAGTTTTCAATTGGTGAAACCAAGGAATGACCACAGCCTTAGACACTATGGCTGATTAATTATATTTAATGTAAATTACAAAAAAAAAATTCATTAACAAAGTTTATGATGAGTTTGTTTTTAGTCTAAGATGGTTGTAAATCTTGTTGAGGATATGAATATTATTATTGTTGTTGAGGATAAGATGGTTGTATATCTTGTTGGATTATATTTTTTTTTTGAATCAGTGATCCATTAATTTCGGAGAAGTCATTGGTTTTAATTCACTTGTTTAATGACCGAAATCTTTATCGGTTGGTTATTAGTTATATCAACTTTTGATGTTTGTGAGTTAGGTTTTTGACATAATACACACATAGATGAGAAATACTTTTATTTTGTGAGCACTTATTCATAAGCAAATTTTAATTTTATAAGGGTTTATACGTAAATAAATATGCATTTTTCATATGAGTATATAAAAAGACAAATTTTCAAACAAGAAATCATGGTTTGACAGGTAATTGAAAAATAATCTATCTAAAACAATAAATTTTTTCTAAATATGTCATGCTTTAGTTTTTAACTTTTCTTGATTTTATTTTACATTTTTTTTTTTTCAATTCTTTTTTTGTCTCGAATATATATTATATATTACAAATAAAAAAAATCTTGAAATTAAAAAGAACAAAGCCAGAACCCATCAATGACTATGAGGCTATCCACCCAAAGTAAAAATTCAAAGTTAATAATAAATTAATTGATTGATTGAAAATGGGAAGGGAAAAGTAAAAAAAGGGTGTGCCACCCATTAATGAATGGTAATGTTGTGTTTCGGACCATCCATTGAGTTTGTGGAGAAGTACTCAATGGCTTCTTAGAAACCTTCTCTCCATCATCATACACCACCATCATCTCCATGTATGCTTGTCCTCATTCTTTTCCATTTAATTAGTTTCACTAAGCAATGCATTTATACATTGTTTTGTTTACTTATCATCAGTAGTTGTGACTATTTCACATGTACACAGTACACAAATCCTTGACCCTATAAAAACCAAAAACTCACACACACACACACACTAAGGTTACAATAAGAAAAAGGGTGTGCCACCATTATCTCTTTTTATTACTCCCAAAAAAGTCATGTGTCATTAGTTAACAATCATAAGAAGATTGGACCACTGTACTTAATAATATCATTTTTTAAAATAAATACTTAATAATATCATATTTTTATCATTTCTTATCATTGTCAAATATTTGATTATTATATCATATTTTTTTAATCATATCTTATATTTTTCATATATATTTGTAGGATAAATTAAAATCATGGAGTCCGCCTCTTTGAATCAAAGTGTGAACTTAAATGAAGAAGACTTGGAAAGCACTAAATCGGGAAAGGAGACAAGTAAAAAGGCGAAAGAATTTTCTGATGTTTGGAATTTTTTTATAAAGAAAGGGATGGATCAAGATGGCATACAAATAGCAGAATGTAAGGGATGCAAGAAAGAATACAAATGTGGGGGTAAAAGGTATGGGACTTCTTCATTGAGGCGCCACAAGGATAACTGCAAAATGATTAAATTCAATGATGTAGGACAAATGTTTTTTGATCATGAAGGGAAGATAAGGTCAAATAAAGTAGATCAAAAAATTGCACGTGACTTGTTAGCTGCTGCAGTTATAAAACATGATTTGTCATTTTCATTTGTTGAATACAATGGCATTAGAGCTTGGATAAAATATGTAAATCCCGATGGCATTTGCATTTCAAGAAATACTCTTGTTTCTGATATTACAAGAATATATATGAGGGAGAAAGGGAAACTTAAGCACATTTTGGGTAATATTCAGAATAGAATTTGCTTAACTCGGATGTGTGGACTGCATGCACTAGTGAGGGCTACATTTGCTTATGAGGGCATTTTGTTGATGAAAAATTGGAAATTGAATAGTAAAATTCTTAACTTTGCTAAATTACCTCCCTCCACACTCGGGAGTTGAATTAGTCGCAAAGTTATTTTTCATTTTTGAAAGAATGGGGAATTGAGAAAAAAAGTGTTTTTCTTTGACATTGGATAATGCATCTAGCAATGACAATATGCAAGATATTTTTTGAAAGAGCAACTATCTTTGCATGATAGTTTGTTATGTGGTGGCGAATTTTTCCATATTCGTTGTTCTCGCTTCACATTTTGAATCTCATTGTGCAAGAAGGTTTGAAAAATAGCTCATGATGCTTTGCATAAAAATCGAGAGAATCATCAAATATGTGAAGGGTTCGAGAAAGTAGAATGAAAAATTTGAAGAATGTGTGAGCTGTAGCTTGGCAACATCGACACCAGTATTGGCTTGCGATTAGATGTATCTACCCGTTGGAATTCGACATATTTGATGTTGGATAGTGTCATTAAATATAAAAGGGCGTTTGCTTCTCTTTAATTGAATGATAGAAATTATAAGTATTGCCCTTCAAATGAAGAATGGAAAAGAGGAGAGAAAATATATGAGTTCTTGGAGCCTTTTTATGACACTACCAACTTGATATCGGGATCTTCTTATCCTACATCAAATTTGTATTTTATGCAAGTTTGGAAGATTGAAGCTTTATTGAAGGAAAACTTGATAACTGAAGATGTGGTGATTAGTGATATGTGTAGAAGGATGAAGGAAAAATTTGATAAATATTGGAGACAATATAGCATGGTGCTTGCATTTGGGGCTATCCTTGACCCACGAATTAAATTATCAATGTTGGAGTATTTTTATGGGAAGGTTGAGAGTGATTCTACTAAATGCCAAGAGAAGGTGTCACTTGTGAGAACAAAACTATACACACTTTTTGAGCAATATTCAAATGCTAATAAGTCAAGTCCTTCCCAACCACATTCTTCTTCTATCATTACACCTACATCTACACAAGGTGGTGGAGGAATTAAAAGTAAGGGTAAAAGAATCTTTGATGTAAGTGCTCTATCACTTTCTTTCTTCATATATTTCTCTAATTTGTTTATATTTTTTTTATGATAACATATGAGAATTATTGATTGTAGGAAATTAAAGCATTTGAGAGCCAATCAATTACAAGTGCGGGAAAATCTCAATTGGATCTTTATTTGGAGGAGCCAAAGCTTGAATTTGCACATTATGAAGATTTGGATGTGTTGGAATATTGGAAGAATCATAAGCATAGGTTCCCAATTCTTGCATTAATGGCAGGTGATGTCTTAGCTATCCCAATAACAACTGTTGCATCTGAATCGGCCTTTTCTATTGGTGCTCGTGTGCTCAACAAATATAGAAGTTGTACCCTTCCCGAAAAAGTACAGGCTCTCATTTGCACACGTAATTGGTTGCATGGTTATAACATTGGTAATTTATAAGTTATTAATTTAAATTGTTTATTTAGTTGAAATCTTGAAACATTTGTTTATATTAAATTCATTTTTAACTAGTTTTTATATTTGGGGTCTTTTTTGTAGATAATGAAGATGAAGCAAATACTAAATCAACTACATCCAGTGAGGGTTCAAATATTGTTGAAGTTATTGATGAAGATAGAATGGAAGGAGGAAATGGAGAAGAGGAAAATTTGAATGAGTTAATTTAATGGTTGATGGATTTTAAGTTTGTAATGAACTCTATTTTGTATGTCTTAAGACTTAAGAGGGAGAGAGACATGAAGAATTATGAAATATTTGTTTGTCTCATGGTTGAAAAACAATTTTATTATTGATGTTAAGATGCTTTTTGTTAGAATTTTAAATGATGGTTTTGCTTATAAATAGGAAGGAGATGGTTGATTTCCATTATTAATTAGAAATTTGAGTTGGCATGTGTGAAATTGTTGTTGCTTTTAAATTTTTAATGGATGATAAATGAGGATAAATGTTTTATGTGCTTTATGTAGTATCATGGTATTGATATTTCTTTTGTCTTTAGTTGTTTAATTCATGTGGGAATTTTTTAATGTTGGGTTTAATTGATTAACTTGGTTGGATATGTTATTATTTACTTGTTTTATATTTTTATTATCTTAGTTGTGTGATTTATCATAACCTCATATGTAAAGTATTTTTTTAAATGTTTTTTGTATTATGATTTGTGTTTTAATAAATATCTTTTGGTTTGGTTTGTTAAAAAAAATTATTAAACATATAAAATATATAATTTTTAATTGTTTTATATTTTTAGTGGGCCGGCCCGCTCAACCCGCCAACCCAAGGTGGGTTGGGTCGGGTTGGCACTTTGCCAACCCGCCAAATGGCGGGCTGGCCCGGCCCGCCCCGCCAAATGGCGGGGTTTGGTAGCTCATGGGCGGCCCGCCCCGCCGGCCCGTATTGACAGGTCTAATCCCCTACTCAAAAATGCTTCAACTAGTCCCTCTATTTTTAAAAATATTTCCACTTAAGGAGAAATGCTCCCAACTAGTCCCTTTATTTTTGAAAATGGGCCAACTTAGTCTCATTTTCAAAAGTACAGTCCTATTTTCAAAAGTAGAAGGACTAGTTGGGAGCATTTCTCCCTAGGTGGGTATATTTTTAAAAGTAGAGAGACTAGTAAGGAGTATTTTTTAGTAGAGAAACCAAAAAGGAAGAGAGAGAAAAATAGAGGGACTAATTCGAGTATTATACTTTTTCTTTTTTGAAAACTAAGACCCCGAGATATAAGATTTCTCATCCAAATAAGGGATGAATCATTCATTATTTGTAAAGGATATATTTTTACTTTTATGACCTATTTTGATTGGTTTTTCTACACAACTCCCATGTAATTTGAAACAATTTTAAGTTTTATATAAATAAATAAACAAATATATATATATATAAATATGTGTGTGTGCATGTGCGCGCGCGCGAGCACGTGCGTGCACGAGTATTTACCTTACCCGTCATGGGTATTTTATGCAAGAGTAATGATATTTAGGTTGAATGGCGTGAATGCCAAGTTGGTACCATGTCAGCATCCCCGCTATTAATTCTATCTTTTGGCATCCATGTCATTTGGACTACCAATTCAAACTATCTATTCCGCTATTCAGAATAAATATCTTTATTGCTTTTGCATATACCTATAGGTTATGGATCCGATTGTCATCCCTAATATTCACTTGAAAATATCAATAATTAAACTTTTTTTTTTTCACTAGCCAATCCTAATAATGTAGGATGCAAAAAAGAGCCTTACAATATTATATATATATATATATGTGTGTGTGTGTGTGTGTGTGTGTAATGTGTGCTATTTCAACAACAAACATGTTTTCTAAAAGATGATTTAACCGCTTTGAGGTTTTATTTTTCACTCCATATATTGTTTTAAAATCTGGATTTGTTTAAAAAAAATAAATAATTTGTTAAACCATCTAAACTAATTTTGAAATAAATTGTTTAATAATTTAGATAAACATTACCATTATAAATTAAAAAAAAAATTAAGGATGAGTAAATCCCTGATTTTCTAATCAACACATTACACTACGCATCTATAGTATTATCATTTAAATTATTTTATATAATTTTGTAAGTAATAAAATAATAATAATAATAATAATAATAATAAGATTATAGATAAACATTAGATGAAAATGCCAAAATGGTCCGTCTATTTTACATTTTCCCATCTTTTTAGTCCATCTAGTATAAAATCCGCCCTGGAGGGACTAAAAAGATGAAAATGTGTAAATACGAGTACTAAAAGGGCAGATTTTATATTAGAGGGACTAAAAGGGTAGAAAACACAAAATATAGGGACCATTTTGATATTTTGACCTAAACATTAACACAAGCCACCAAAACAAGTTCTGACATTACATCAATTAATTATTTCAAAAACCAAAAACAATATCAAACCCGTATTTATTTATATAAATAAACAACATTTTCAATTCAGTCCATGTATTAAGTAAAATCAAACCATGAAATCAATGATCAATCTTCAAAAATGAGATGACTCACTTTGAATCAGAATTGTTAGTGCAAAAGCACTTTAATTTGCATTGTTGAAGGAACCTTAATGAGTATGATGGAAGCCTATTGAAGGTATGATTTGAAGAAATCTTAATGAGTATGATGGAAAACTATTAAGGATAAGATTTGAAGACATGCCTATTGTTGGCATGATTAAGATGATTGATTGAAAATCTTTTTTAGGAAGATTTGAAGACCAAACTTGGATGAATTGGAGATCAAGTTTGGAAAGTTTCATGAAAATGCACAAGGATGTGTGCCTTTCCCGAGGGGAATGCGTTGTGAGGAATTAAGGAGGTAGGCTAATTGTCGGTAGTCGAGATCGGGAGATCGGGCTGCTCGGACTAAGCATGACCGGGAGGTTGATGGGTCTTGAGGTCGTTCACAACATAACAAGAACTTAGTCAAGTCAGCAGTCAGGGTCATGTTACAATTTATGTTACAGTAGGAGTTGCAATAGCTAATTTTGGAAGGTTTTTAAATTGATAGCCGTTGAGATTTTAAAAGAGGTATGGACTATATTTGGGACGTTGAGGCGTCTATATAAGTTACCTTACTCTGAGATTGTGTGCGACTCTTGAGGAGGAGAGTGTGAGAGCACTAGACAATCTAGAGAGGATAACGATTTTTATTTGTGAGAGTGAGTGACAAAGTGTTTGTATTCAATTATTTTCAGCTCTTTTAGTGGATTGTTTATCTTCTGGCTTGGACCCACAGACATAGGTGAGTGGACGCCGAACTGAGTTACCAATCTTGTGTATCTCCTTTTTGTTTGATTTGTGCGAGTTCTCTATGAGTGTTTGAGTGTTCTCTAAACCCACAAACCACACCGGCGAAACTAACAAGAATCAATAGCAACACTCTGAACTCCCTCTTCGATATTTTCCCTTTGAGAAAGTTTGAGTACCAATATACTGATAATTTGGGAAATTTTTTTTTTTGCGCTCTTTATCATCAAAATTTACAAAATAGAGCCCAAATCTTGATTAATATCCATCCACTAACTCAAAAACATCCGTAAATGACCACACAAAGTATCCTCTCACATTTGCTCCATTCCTGTAACAAAACAAAAGTAACTTTATTTTCTACCAATAATAATTCTATAGAATAGTTATTTTCATTTAAACCATTGGTTTAAAAAATTACAAAACTATATATGAGAAAAAAATATAATATGTTTTTATGTTCTAATACTGCTATTCTCACCCGTTGTTATTAATAATTTATTATCAAATTTTAAGATATTCTTCGGTGACTAATAAATTGCATGATGATTTTGTGATTCAAGATAATATAAAATCAAATTAAAATCTTTAGTAATATTTTTAAAGAAAAAAAATTATAAACTCATATGAAAATGATATTTGGTTATATATTCCTCCATAAAACGGTCATCAAAATTGTTTATAAAAAGGACTACACAATCATTTAACCTCCCCCTTTCAATCAATTTGGCAAATGATAAAAGAAAAGCATAACTATATAATTTCATGAAATTTTTAAGTGAATTTCCAACTACATAAGAACACGTGTATAAGCAAAGAACAGTTTTTTATAAGCGTATATAAAAAATTATATGATTTCTTTAAGAATATATTAATAATTACCCATTTTATAGGGTTTATGCAAGCAATTTCCTCTATTTTCATATGTGAGGTTACGTAATCATATTATATATATATATATATATATAAACCTGATAGGTTCCAAGGTACTTCCAATGACAACCTAAAAACGATAATTCACAAGAGCTTAGTCCTCATCATAAGATTTACCTGTAAAGTTAGAAAATTAATTTTTCATTTGGATTAATACAAGAGACAGTGTCTTACCATTTTCTTGGATATAAATGGGAAGGTTTTTGTATTTTTGCTTGAAATATCCAGCATTTTTCTCAGCCCATCTGGATCATATGGAGTTGATGTTAGAATGAACTGATTTCAAGCTTAGTTTTAGTCAATTTTAAACATATATATATATATATATGTAATGTAACACTAACTCCTACTATGAAACAAGAAAAATACATCAATCTCACTTTGCCAATTGATATTATATTACCCAAAGAAGATAGCATAATGTATAGAAGTCAGTATCAATAGGAACTGACTGAGAATATGAACGACATGGGAGATATTATGACGAGTAACAACCAATTAGACCAAACTACCAACTAGATTTCAATAATGAGAAGGTTCAGATAAGAGAATCTTATTAGAAGCACGAAGCTGCAAATGTAGCTCTATCGGTGTAGCAATGGTACAGGTATAGGTCAAACCAAAGTGGGCAAGTAGATCTAGAGTGTAACGCTGTTGAGAGAGAAAGGTAGCCATTAGGATAAGAAGTGATCTCGATACCCAAGAAGTAACAAAGTGGACCCAGATTAGTCATCAAGAATGTCTCACACAGCTTCTTCTTTACAAAGGTTATGTGAGCATAATCATCGCCAGTAAGGATCATGTCATCCACATACAGAAGAATGGTGCAGCCCTGAGAGGAAAAATAAACAAAAACTATCGAGTCATGTATGCAAGTAGTAGAACCGGGAGCCTCAACTACTGTTATGAACCACTCAAACCAGGCTTATGGGGCCTATTTGAGACCATATATAAAGAGCACGACAAAGATGACAAATAGACCTTGGCATGGAGACACCCGAAGGCCAGGAGGAGGAGCCATGTAAATCTTCTCCTTCAAGTCCTTGTGAAGAAATGTGTTCTTCACATCAAGCTAATCAAGGACCCATCCACGGATGACCGCAACAGCAACTAATGTGCGCATAGTGTGCATATGGGCCACTAGGAAAAATTCTTCTCATAGTCACGAGCATACTCTTGCAGAAAATCACAAGCAACCAAATGCCCTTTATAGCGCTCGAGAGACCCATCAGAAGGGGTCTTCACATAGTAGATCTAGCGACCCCACGTATGAGTCTGAGATAAGGCATCAAGCTCCTCTACCATAGCAGTCCGCCACTTAGGCAATCGAACCACATTCCCATAGGTACCTGGCTCAAGGGTATCTAAAATACTATGCTAGCAGAAGTGTAACAAGCAGGGGGATATAAGGTAGAGCGATAATGTAAAGAATGAGTGTGAGAAGGTACCTCAACAGTCTGATCGATAGCAGGAGATGCGTCAGAGCAAACCAGCCGAGGTGGAGATACTACAGGATCTCGACGGTGGTAAGAAAAATGATATGCAGGTAAGCAGGAAGTAGCAAGATAGGAGGGGAAGGCACTGTGGGAGACTCAATAGACAAAAGAGGAAAGAAGTAAGAGAGAAGCTCAGAAGGAGGGTCAAGTGATGGAGGAGAAGATAACACAGGGGAAGCATCTTCAATGGAAGAGGTAGGAAAAAGGAAGGACAAAGGGACTGACGGAAAGAGAGAATCTATGGAAAAAGGATAAGTATAAAAAGGGGTGGAGTTATCAAATGTGGTATCACAGGAGATGCAAATACAACGAGTAACTTGATTATAATAACGATGATGTTTATGCTCAAGGGTATACCAAGAAAAACACAAGAAACTGACTAGGTAGTAAACTTTGTCCACTCTCGAGGTGAGAGTAAAACAAAGCAGCGATAGCTAAAAATACGAAGATAATCAGTGCGGGGAAGTGTCTCATTGAGACACTCACTTGGGCTACGACTATGAAGGTGAAAGGAAGGTTGTAGGTTAATGAGATAAACAATATTGCTAACAATGTTAACCCTGAAATGAGGAGGGAGAAAAGCTCCGAGAAGAAGAGTACGTCTTTAAGATGTGACAATGCTTGCGTTTAGCGCCCTGTTCTAAGAATGAGCCCCAGGATAGGATAACTGGGACAAGAAGATGAAATGGATCAAGTCCATATACCTTGAACAATAATCATGTATGACCATTGGGTCTACATATAGGAACCAACACACTACAATACATATATCCCTATAAGTATAACCTTTTACACATCATATACATGCATATATGTCTAACAGAGACGATTGTGATATGAGAGTTTCTATTTTGGAAACCGAGACTGTGAGATATAAGATTTCTCATCCAAATAAGGGATGAGTCATTCATTACTTGTAAAGGATATATTTTTACTTTTACGACCCAATTTTATTGGCTTTTGCACACAACCCCCACGTAATTTGAAACATCTTTATGTTTTAACTAAATAAACAAACAAATATATATATATATGTGTGTGTGTGTGAGTGCGAATATTTATCTTACCCATCATGGTATTTTTTTCCTTTTTCTGCAGAAGTAATGATATTTAGGCTGAATTGATGGGTCGAATGATGTGAATACTAAGTTGACATTATTAGTAATTATCGATCTAATCAAATTAGGGTTAGGAAAAATCGTTTTAATCAAATTAGGACTATCAATTATAATTAATTAATATTTAATCAACAATTGATTAATTATCAAGGATCGATCACATGAACACATGAATATATGTGAAAGATCAGGGTTACCTCACAGAGATTTCACAAGCCCAAAATCCTCCAACGCGCACACGCAATGTTCTCGAACTTTTCACCCTTGATCCGGAAGAAGTGAAGGCTTCTTTTGCTCCAAGCAACTATTGTGAATATTAGGATTTTGCCGTAGCCGTCTTTTGATGGCAATCACAAATCAAATTAATTTAGAAACACTAATCTCATATCACATATTTATAGGGAGTAAATATATTCGGATAAGGTTAGAACATGTAGTGTGGACCCGTTTGGGATCACTACATCTTTAGCAAATTAGTCCATACTAATTTTATAATCACAATCATGTCCAGCAACAAATTGCAATTTAATCTAAAGATTAGAGATATTCATATGTGAGACCCCCAATATAATATTTTACATATTAGTCCTTCTATCAATAAATATTCCATATAAATGGGATAATTAGACCACCATTGGCACTGTCGATCTCCACTTATATGTGTGTTTCTTTACACTATTGGACATAAGACAATTTAAGAAAAATATATAATAATATATATTTTATATATAATAAAATATTTTTAAAAAATTAACCGGCCGGATTTATCCACCACATAAGAAACATAATCTAGAATATTCTCTCCTACAATAGGAGTGATAAATCCCATCTTGGATGACTACAAACCTTCATGTATTTATTATATAACCCAATATGTCCGTATATAGCCTGTAATTAGCATCACTGGTTGACACTATCAAAGTAATATAATTTATACATAAGATTTAATAACATCTTCAGGTAATAAGGATTTTCTATAACAGAATAACTCTTTTGTTCTATGACAGTGTTTGGTTTAAGAGTTCTGTATGGTCCAGTTCAATATTTGTCAACTACAAATATCCACAATTTTTCTAAGAGTCTCCACTCTAGTGGCTGAGACATACCACTCTATCACATATAGTAGTACAACATGTGACAACCAATAATGAATACAAAATCATATTTTATCTCTTAGGTTGTGAACTATTTTGGGTTGCAAGGAACATAGATAATCATGTCTCACTTTAATGATCTCTATCATTAATTTAAAATTTATACAATGCAAGCCCATAATAAGATATCATCAAACATGAATAATACAATACCCATAATTATGGGTGCAATGAAATAAAACTATTTTATTATTAAACAATAACTAAAATTGGCTTTGTAGGGCATACTAGTTTTTCAGATATCATGTCAGCATACATGTTATTAATTCTCTCTTTTGGCATCCATGCCATTTGGACTACCAATTCAACCTATCTATTCGACCAATCTATTCGGCTATTTGGCTTAAACATCATTATTGCTTTTGCAGATACCTACTGGGTATGGATCCGGTTGTCATCCCTAATATTCACTTGATGTCAATAATTAAACATTTTTTTTACTTTTTTTCACTAGCCAATCCTAATAAGGTAGGATGAAAAAAAATAACTTACAATATTATACATATACATATATATATATATATATGTGTGTGTGTGTGTGTGTGTGTGTGAGCGGAATGTGCGGCATTTCAACATTAAACATGTTTTCTAAAGTTGATTTAAGGCTTTTGAGATTTTATTTTTCACTCCATATATTGTTTTAAAATCTGGATTTGTTTAATAAATAAATAAATTTTAAACCTTTTATAAATAATTTGTTTAATAATTTAGATAAACATTACCATTATCTATGTATGTAATCCTTTTTAAAATATAAATTTTTAAAAAAAAACATTAAGGATATTCCTGATTCTCTAATCAAAACATTATCTATGTATTAATATTTAAATTATTTTATATAATTTTGTAATAATAAAATAAGAAGAAGAATAATAATATAATTATAGATAAACATTAACACAATCCACCAAAACAAGCTCTTGCATTACATCAATTAATTATTTCAAAACCCAAAAACAATGGCAAATCCATATTTATTTATATAGATAAACAACATCTTCAATTCAGTCTTTGTACGGAGTAAAATTAAACCATAAAAACAAGAATTTTCAAAATGAGATGACTCACTTTAAATCAAATCAAGAGCAACATTTTGAACTTCCTGCAATTCTTTGATATTTTTCCTTTTGAGAAAGTTTGAGTACCAATATGCTGATAATTTTGAAATTCTTTTGCGGTCTTTATCATCAAAATCCACAAAATAAAGCCCAAATCTTGATTGATATCCACCCATTAACTCAAAAACATCCATAAATGACCACACAAAGTATCCTCTCACATTTGCTCCATTCCTACAACAAAACAAAACTAACTTTATTTTCTACCTATAATAATTCTGTAGAAGAGTTATTTTCATTTAAGCCATTTACTATTGGTTTGAAAAATTACAAAAATATATGAGGAAAACTATAGTATGGTTTTATGTTCTATCGCCACTATTCTCACCAATTGTTATTAATAATTTATAATCAAATTTTAAGATTTTCTTCAATAACTAATAAATTATATGATAATTTTGTGCCCCAAAACTATATAAAATCAAATTAAAAAGTCTAATAGCATTTTTCAAGACTTTTTCATGCCCTTCAGAGAAAAAAAGACTTTATAAACTCATATAAAAGTAATATTTTCTTATATGCCCGTCAAATAAACAGTAAATAAACATTTTTTATGAAAAGACTTCTCCATCATTTAACTTCACCCTTCAATCATTTTGGAAAATAAAAAAAGCGTTACTATATAATTTCATGAGATTTTTAAGTGAATTTCCAACTATATAAGAGCACGAGTATAAGCAAAGAACAAGTTTTTTATAAGGGTATAAAAAAATTATATGATTTATTTAGAATTATATTAATAATTACTCAGTTTATAGGCTTTTGCAAGCAATTTCCTCTTATATATATAAATATATATACAAACCTGATAGCTTCCAAGGTACTTCGAATGTAACCATTCAAAAAATCAATCCTGTAAGTGTCATTCATTGTGTCTTCCAAGCCAAGACCACAACCTAAAAATGATAATTCACAAGAGCTTAGTCCTCATCATACGATTTACCAATAAAATTAGAAAATTAATTTTCATTTGGATTAATAAAAGAGACAGTGTCTTACCATTTTCTTGGACATAAATGGGAGGGTTTTTGTATTTTTGCTTGAAATATTCCAGCATTTTACTCAACCCATCTGGACGATATGGAATTGATGTTGGAATGTACTGGTTTCAAACTTAATTTTAGTCAATTTTAAATATACACACATATATATAACACTAACTCATACTACGAAACAAGCAAAATCCATCGATCTCACCTGGTCACTTGGTGTTATATTGTTTGACGCTGCCAAAAATAATAATAATAATAAATATATAAATAAAAATACAATTCAATACAATGCTCACTATTTAAGACTGTTAATTCATAAAGCTAATTGACAGCAGCTCGAACTTAGACTTAAAATTTTGAACTTTGGAATCAAACTCTTGATTTTTAGCTAGAAAACCAAGCACAAGCTAAGTTTGGCTCAATTGAGTACAACTATATAGTTCAAAGTATATAAATCTATTTAATAATACAAGCTAAATTGAGTTAAGCAACTCCGCCGATTAATTTCCATCTTTACGGTGCAATAACAACAACAATAAATGAATTTTTATAACTTAAATCGATCTCCAACAATTAAAATTTATTGATGAAAGCATAGAAATTAAGCATATGTTCACAAAAATAGAAAAGAAAAAGAATAGTGGAGAAACCTGTGAAAGTAGCCATCATGTCACTAATGCAGTCTCTAACGGGCATTGCAAGAGCCTCAACAGAGTTATCAGCAACAAAGGATGAACTATAGTGATTCAAACCAATAAAATCAAATGAGCCTTTCACATACTCTGACTGAGATTTGGTAAAAACTGGGAGTCTTGATCCCACTATTTTCTTCATTGTCTTTGGATAGTCCCCAAACACCAATGGATCTACAATCCTGTAATGTCATGCTAACTCATCAAATTTTATACATATCATATATATATATATATATAAGCATGTGTCCTCCACAGACGTCCCACAATGGCAGTTAGATTTGTATTTAACAACCACTATCTATTCATATACAGTGCTCAACAATTGTTAACAATATATTATAACTTATGAGAACCCATCAGTTGGGGATGTCCTTAAATTTCAAATCTCGAGACTTCCACAGAAACTGTTGGATTACTATCCGACGGCTATGATCCATGCATGAACAATTTCAAACAATGCCAAAGTATTTTACATAGTAATCATACACAATAAATCTGTACAGTACTGTATAAACAATAGCCATTGAATCATCATCCAACGACGATAAATAAACAAACAGTCATCTGTGTACGTATACAGAAGAATGATCCAAACGGCTGTAAATAAACATCCTAATAAACAGTCAGTCATCTGTGTACGTACATTATATTGACGGATCCAATGGTTGTAAATAAATATGTATCCCTAGTGAACAATTATTTGTGTACGCAAAATGACTTGAACCCATATATTATAGTGGTTAACAGTGCCTAATGATATAACAGCGCAATATTTTATTGTTAAAATCTGCAAACCATCCCTATGAGTAGCAGTCGTTAGCCTAGAATTTAGAAAGCTAAGTTCTTACCCAGAAAATCATATATATACTATATATGTATATATATAGTATATAAGGAGGATAAGGCTTTCGTACCAGAATTATCAATGTGTAGCATAGTAATTACCACTTCTTAATGTTAAAATATAATAGCCGAATATTAATTAATTTAGTAAATTTAAATATTAGTACTTATATGTAGGTAAATTGAATCATGTCAAAATAATATGTTTAATTTATATCAATATTAGCACCTAAATAAAATAAATGGTAACCAGTAGATGCTATGTCAAATGTCGTTTTCAAGTGTGCTCATTGTCACGGCCTCACGTCTACCCTTACACTCGTCCTACAGGAATTATAATTACTAGGTAAATAGAGACAAGTTTTTATATTGAAATTATTTTTATCCTACGACAATTATCCACACATAACAGCTAGATGTAATTAGATTCTGTCCACGAGATGCTCCGTGATACCATGTCAACTTTTCATTTTCCAAGTAATTTCATCCTATGTGAACTTATTATAATTATTAGGTACTAAATAGCGGTGACTGTTATTAAATATATGTAAGTTGGGTAACAAAAGAAGTTTCTATAATTTGGGAGGTTTCTCTCTCTCTCCGCAACCTTTTCCTTTTTATTTGTTGTGAAATCAACATGGAATTAACTCAGTTGATTTAGTTTAATATAAATAAAAGTACTAAATATCCAATGACACTAATATATTATGCATTTTTCATAATATAAATAGGATATATATAGACAACGACCGTTTGATCATTAGAAACAGATTTTTTATGTAAGGTGTTTGTGCTTCGTTGATGAGATGAGTTCAAACCTCAGCCTACGCAAAATGAGGGCACATATATTGATGAGGTTGTGGTTGCGTTTCACATAACACGTGGTTTATCCACATTTGTTAAAAAAAAAAAAAGGATATATACACTCACCATCCCAACTCGAAGTCTATTACTCTTTTTGTTGCTTGAATATCAGCTTTGGAGTCGGAGAATGGAGTATACCACGCTGTGTAGACATTCAAGGCTATCCAACCACGTTGAAAAGCCTGTAAACAACATATTCTAGACATTAATTTTTGGTATAATCACTGAAAATACTCATAGTTTTTCTCTTCTTTTCGTCTCTTCTCGACTGCTCGACGACTTATCCCATGAAAAATGCGCCCATTTAGAAAAACTGTCATTTGGCCTCCTCTACTTTAGAAAAACTGCGCCCACTTGCAGATGACTAAATGAGCATTTCTAAAAGTAGAGGGACCACTTGTGGACTTTTTAACTAAGTCAGCACATTTTCAAAGTGGAGGACTAGTCGGGAGTATTTCTGAGTATAGGGACCAAAAGGAAAGAGAGAGAAAAGTAGAGGGACCAACTAGGGTATTATGCCTTAATTTTTCACATTGTATTGCAGGAAAGAAGGTGTAGATATAAGCATACAAAAATTATATTTGCCACCGCAGCCATACCCAAGTCATTTACTAAATTGACTCTCATGAGGTCTAGGGATCAATTCTTTCACAATGCATAAATAAAAACTATTTTGTTAAAAGAGGGTAAAGAATGCATAGAAGTAAAAAAATATATATAACTGTCAAAGATCTCTTAGTCTACTAGTATTGGGTCTCCACCCCTCCAATCCCTTTAAAATCCCCCTTTGGGTAGCTGCTTTGGTTGGATCGAATTTAAATTCGCGATGCGATCTATAAACGAATCCTTGAATATCTTGGTCTCAAAATACGACCATAATCTATGTGTTTGGTTGGATGTAGACTCGAATTACTTGATTATAAGATTTTATGTTTGTTTGGAAGGATTTGTAAATCTGGAATTTGAAAACATGTGTATATATGTATATGTGTATATGTGTATGTGTATGTGTATATGTATAGATTTATATATATATATGTATGTATATGTATGTGTATACATATACGTATATGTGTATATATGTGTATGTGTATATGTATATGTGTATGTGTATATGTCTATATATGTATATGTGTATGTGTATATGTATATGTGTATGTGTATATGTATATGTGTATATATGTATATGTCTATATATGTATATGTGTATGTGTATATGTATATGTGTATATGTATAGATTTATGTATATATATATGTATATGTATATGTATATATATGTATACATATAGATTTCTGTATATGTATATGTATATATATATATATGCATATATACTGGTTTTGAACTCCCGGAATTTGGTTTTACGGTCATTTTGACCGTAAACCAAAATCCCTCAATGATGGGATTTCAAAAGCACATGAAAAATGAAATACATCAAAACAAACACCGGATTTTAAAAAGGTAAGGGATTTGGAGTTACATGTAACTCCAAATCCCTTCAAACAAACACTACCTTAGTAAGACCGCACTAGACGCTTTTGTAAACAAAAAAATGAATTGGAATATATGCATATATACCCGGTATTTTGTTTTGTATAAATGAAAAATTGAAGCATGAGCAAGCAATGCATTGTGAATGGCAATGTATGGCTCTGTGCTGGAATTTCCTGAGGTGCAGTTGATGACTCCAAACGGATTTGAACATCTTTGAGGTGGAAAATATCCAAGATCAAAAGATGCTTTGGCCATGACGTTTACTTCAGCTATGGTTGTCCAATGATATACTCTATCTCCAAATTCTCTGAAGCACACATCTGCATATGCTGTGAAATCATCCCTGACAAACAAAGAAAGTGATAGATCAAACAAGAAAAAAATAGCGTGCTTTTTATTTTTACTTTTGAAAATATTATGTAAATAAACTTCTTTTATTTTTTTTTTAATTTTGTTTTAGTTCTTTAACCCACTGGTTTTCTAACCGCTAGAGCTCTAAACTAATTATGAACAAAATTCTAAGAAATGTTTATAAGAATAAATCTCTTTCAATTGATGTGTTTTACATATACAAAGATTTGATCTTAAAAACCACTTTATTAAGTGATCCCGACAATTACTACTTATACCAACGCCCATTAATTTCTTTTCGGTTTTTAGCTATATATGTTCATATAAAAAATCATATTCATTTTTTTACTTCTACAAATCAATTTTGTTTTGTTTATATTTTAATCTTTATGGTTAGAAGTCAACTTATAAAAAACTAAACTAATTGTTTTAAAAGAAAAAAAATACAAAAAAATAAAATAAAAGGCAAATAATAAAAAAAAATTTCAACAAAAATGACAAGCAATTAAATTTAGTCTTTATAAGAGCATATTAACATACTGTTATAGGGTATACAAATGATTTTTGTTTTTTTTAATTATTTATAGTCAATCGAAAAGCTTAGTAACAGGCGATGGTATAAGAAGAAATATTTAATGAGTTAGTACGAGTTTATTTTTGGTCTTCATATAAAAAATAAAAAATAAAAAATAAAAAAAAATCAATTTAATTCTCATATTGAAATAAATAGAGTATAAAATAAATAAATAAATAAATAAGTGGCCACAGGTATACTTACCCCGGCCTAAGAATTTTCATGTTAAGAGTTTATTTATAAAACAAAATGATACTAATTAATTTGTTTGGTAACAAGTTAAATGTTTAATTTTAAAAAAAGTAATTAATAGAAGGCAAGACTTCTGACATACACTATTCTGGGGCTCAACCAGCCGTTGTATTCATCTTCAAGCACTTGAGGAAGATCTTGATGATAAAGCATAACATGAGGCTGAATTCCTATTTAATTTAAAATAAATCAACACTGAAATTAAAAAAACAATGTTAAAAATACTAAGTTTAGACATTTGCAATTGAAATAAATTAACCTTTTTCAATCAGTTGGTTGATGAGATTGTTATAGTAATCCAGTCCTTTCGGGTTAATCTCACCTCTGCCATCTAACAAATCATAGACAAAAATCAATAGAGTAATTAAAAATAGTAAAATGATGAAGAGAAATGTTTGTAAATATGAAAAATTACAAATATTTCAGCAAATGATAAATAAAAAGATATTGTGAAAATTTTTAATTCATCATACTTGGGATAAGTCTTGACCAAGAGATGGAGAACTTATATGCTTCCAATCCAGTATCACTCATGAGCTTCACATCTTCCTACAATAATATATACATATATATATATATATAAAATAAAACTGCAAAGGAAAAAAATTAAATATAAATAGATGTGATATCATCAAGTGATGATGTTATTTTTGGAACCTTATATTTATGGTATTGATCTGAAGCAATATCTCCAGTGCTCTTGTCTGGCATCTTCCCTGAAACATTTTTAAATCTCTAAAAACTTTTAGGCAATGTTTGTATTGAAGGAAAAACAGACAAATTAAAACTAGAAAATGAAATTTAATAAGAATAACCTGCATGAGTATAAGTGTCCCAAATGCATGGACTCCTTCCATCTTCAGCTGCTGCTCCTTCAACCTATACACAAACAACCATTTTTTTTAGATTCATCATTCTCATCTCTGAATCAATCTACCAAAATAAATAAATAAATAAAATAAGAAGAAGAAGAAGAACTGAGGACCTGATAAGCTGAAGTTCCAGCTCCAAAAACAAAGTCTGAAGGGAAGTCATTCCTGGTGAAGTTCGGAGGAGAACTTTGGGCTGAGCACAACCACAAATGCAATAATATGAGAAAAGGTTAAAGTAGTATTGAAGCCATTAATGTTCTCTTTCCCTGCATCCCTGATTCTTTATCTCCAATGCATGCTTCCCCATCGATATATATAAATCTTTTAGATATTTGAATTTTTTTTTTAAATAATAATAAATGTTTATTAAAACAAATGAGCTCTTGATCTATTAACATTGGATTTCAAACATAAAGTGTTCGTGTCTTGTCAAAAAGACATGTTCGAATCTCGACTCATGTGGAATAAGAGCAAAAATGTGTCAAAATAGTAACTCCACATGTGCAAGCCCTTATAAATTTATTAAAATTAATATTTTCTAAAAATAAGTAATAAATTTATTTATTTATTTATTTACTTAAATTGTTTTTTTAGAGAGCTTTTGAAAGGTTCGGTTGCGGATAAATGGTTTATTCCTCTATGAAACACATAAGGAAAGAAAAAAAAAATGTAATTAGGTTAATTAAAAATATTAAAATAAGAAAAGTTTAGCTAATGTGCTACAATATGGGAAAGAAATTATATATGTGATTTGATGATAGGTTAATTTAAAAAAAAAAAAAAAAGCTAATGATCTTACGTCTGTGGCAAAAAAAAACAGACATTTTAAAATTTATTTTTTTAAATAATAATAAATGTTGACCAGATGCTTGGAGGACCACTTGTCTCACTGCCCTGACGTTGGATACACTTACCGGTGGGTGTGATAGCGTGTATATATATATAATGACAGAGACCAACGCTTTAATTTGAAGGTTTATTTACGCAAAATTACTTGTTTTTAATAAATAAAATTTTTAAAAAATTATTTTTAAGCTGTAAATTTTATATTATTTTTAGTTTTGTTTTCATATTTTAATATTATTATTATTTTTTTTAAAAGGTAGATAAAACACATGCATTAGAAAGAAAAGCCCACAGTCAGACCAAAAGGTCAAACAAAACCACAAACAGATACATAAAGCCCACTAGAAGTGGAAACAAAACAAATGGCCCACAAACAACCTGGCCAAACACTGACCAGAAACCAGAAATCACAACTCACTATCCCAACTCCTAAACCGGGTCCTCTCCACCGGGAGCAACTCCACCTGGGTCAATCACATCGTGCAGAGAACACCGGATCTACTTGCTAGCGAGTAGTAGCATGCTCATCAAAGCTCACTCAAGCGGGAAGGGCCGCAGAAAACCACAATATCAAAACATGTACAATCTTCTAAAATCACGCAGGAAGGAGATGGACAACGCAAGATAAAAATGCAATCATTTCTAAAGAAACCGATATGCCAAATAACCGCTTTCACAATGACACCTCCTAAGGGTCGAAGACTAGGACGCAGTTTAAACCACCAAGATCCCCACACCTCATCTAAGGAAGGAGGAAGCGCCGTTAAATCAAAAAGGTTTAAAAAGAAGCACCAAATTGGATGAACAAACTGACAATTCCGAAAAAGGTGATCCACAGATTCACAGTCTGTATGGCACAAAACGCAAGTAGTGGTCGGGAAGTTTGTTGCAAAGTCAGTAAAGCTAAATTTCCCAAGGTAAGGATCTTATTCCTCCAAGCAAGCCGCTTGAAAATGTTAACCTTCATGCATAGGGAGTTCCAGACAACCCTGACTATTGGACATTTAATCCCTCCATCAACTAGAAAGGTGTAGAAGGATTTAATAGAGAAGCGTCCGCTCGGCGTTAGAGCCCACCATTTTAGATCTTCCTCAGACAGACCCTCGTGAAGGGTGAAAGTCTCTAGAAAACTCCCCACCTCGGCATCCTCCGTAAAAGGCGCAAGTTCTAGAAAGTGGCTCAAATCCTTAACTGTGCCGTTAGGGTTGTCCGACGCAAGGAATAGATTAGGCCAGATATTCATAGGCGCCCCCACCATTAAGCTTTTCATTTATCTTTCCGAATAAAAGTGCGGAGCCGCCGGAAACACTTGACGGCTGCAACCTCGCGATCACCGGCATAGAAACAAAAGACCGCTCCAAAAGAAAGAAGTCTTTCCTTGACGGTGAATGTGCAGGTTCCAGTCTGAAATCCCATAATTAAAACGCACAATCGGCCACCCGCACCAGTTTGCATCCGAGGACAGTTTCCACCACCACTTACCGAGGAGGGTCGAGTTGAATACCTTCAAATCCAGAATACCCCCACCCACCTAACTCCTTCGGTCTACAAATACTCTTCCAGCTGACGAGTCGGCATTTCAGTTTATCCAAATCCGGCCCTGACCATAGAAAGTCCCTCCTGATCCTGTCCACCTCCCTGACCACCTAACTCGGCAGTCGAAAGATAGACATCCAAGACGTTGGAATTGCGGAGAGAACCGAATTTAATAAATATAAGTCTACCACTCGATAGACAATCGCGAGAAGCTTTCCAGGAGGATAACCGCCACCGAACCTTGGCAATAAGGATTTCCCAATCCCTTTCCCTTGGCCTTCTTCCAAAAATGGGAATACCAGGTAAGTAACCGGGAGACGGCCAACCGCACAACTAAGAGTCAAGGCCTTAGCATGACTCGGGAGTTGGTTAACACGAGAAGAAAACAGACAAGTTTTCGAGAAGTTGGTTTCCAGTCCGGACATCCCTTCAAACAAATACAGCAACAACTTGATGATACGCAAGCCCTCCAGACCCCCGGTAGTCAGGATGAGTAAGTCGTCAACTTAGTGCAAATTGCACATTCTGCCCTGATTGCCCAATGGTACACCAACCAGCACACCAGAGTTTAAAGCATGAGAGAACATGGTCCCCAGCACATCCGACACCAGGACGAAGAACAGAGGAGAAAGAGGGTCACCCTGTGTCAAACCTCGATGATAACGCACATATCCACTTGGCGACCCATTGACAAGGATATTGGCCTTGGAGGAGAGGAGAAGGGCTCGCATCCAGCCAACCCATCGCCTGCCAAATCCCCTAGCCTCCAGAAGGTCAAAAAGAAAGTCCCAATCCACTGAGTCAAACGCCTTTGAAAAATCAACCTTTAGGATATGGCCTGGAAGCCTTCGCTTATGAATGCTAAAAATCAATTCCTCTGCCGTGGCGATGTTGTCGACAATACATCTGCCTTTGATGAAGGCTGACTGTGAATTGTCAACCAGATATCCAATCACCTTACTCAGCCTAGGAGCTAGCAGTTTAGAGATGATCTTAAGGGTAGAGTTGATCAAACTGATAGGCCTATAATCCGACATCAACTCCGGGTACTCCACTTTAGGAATTAGGGTAATGCAAGCCCAGTTTATGCGTTCTAAATTGGCCCTTCCAAAAGAA
Organism: Dioscorea cayenensis subsp. rotundata; assembly: GCF_009730915.1. Lineage (NCBI taxonomy): Eukaryota > Viridiplantae > Streptophyta > Magnoliopsida > Dioscoreales > Dioscoreaceae > Dioscorea > Dioscorea cayenensis. Next base: position 42,643 of record NW_024087318.1, read on the forward strand.
GTCTTCACAAAGAATTACTAGTTCCATTTGAATAATATCCCAAAAGCATTGGAAAAAGAGGATAGGGAAGCCATCTGGCCCCGGCGCTTTATCAGCCCCCAACGCAAACACCGCCGCTTTTTATCTCTCTCTACATATAAATAACTTATAAAAATTACAAGGTTATATTTTAAAAAAAAATTAAAACGTTTATGTGGTTGAATACAAACCATGTGCACATATTTAAACGTCCATCAGAGTTTAGAATCAATAAAAAACAACTTATAATCTATTTCAACATTCGTTTTTTTTATTATTTATCACTGATTCTTCAAAATCATGTTAAAAGCAATTAAAAACCTGTGTAAATATAATTGACAGTGAAAAAAATTTATAATATTTTCAAATATGAAGCCTAGCTAACAGAGCAATTTTAAACTTTTGATTATTTATTTAAAAAATAGATAAATCATTATTTATATCTTTCGTTTGTAATTTTGTTATTACAAACAAAACTTTATATTTTAAATTTATACCCCACCAAAATAAATTATTGGATCCGCCCTGACACTTTGAAACATATGGTCCTCCTCATTTTGGCGTTGAGTTCATTTGTGGCTAGAAATTTTGACGTGAAAATTATTTGAATTTTGTTTAGAAATTATTGGACCGGTGGTTGACTTCATAATAATAATAATTTTTTATTATATAAATTAATTTATTTTAGTCTTGAAATAAACAATTTATTGGATTTGATAATTTTGTCTAAAGTAATAACATAGTAAAACAGATAGCATTTTTTTATGAGTTTATATATATATATATATATAATAAAATAAAAAAAATAAATTATATGGTTTATGAATTAAAATCAACTTAGTCTTTGCTTTTTTATATTAAAATCAGACTTGTCTATATCCTAAACTCTAAAGTTTAATATCCTAAAATCTTAAACATAAATATTATAAAATATTATATCTAAAATTAAAAAAAAAACTTAGCCTCTAAATAGGGTGTATTTTGAGATTGAGCTGTCAGTGAATATCAGTGTTCAAATCGACATAGCTCGTTTTGCTAAATTTCATATCAGAAACGAGTCCAGTTTTGAACATTATTTTAAAACTCAATTAATAAACGAGCCAAGCTTGAATAGCCGAAAGCTCCGCTCTTTTTGGCCCGCGAACACAGTTCGTGAACAAGCTCATGAACAAGCTTATTTATAAGCTCGGTTGTAAGCTTGTTTATATATATATATATATATGTATGTATATGTATATATATGTATATATGTATATTAAAGTGTATATGTGACTATGTCATTGTTGTCAATTTAAGTTACACATATAGGCAGTGGCGGAAGCAGAACTAAAATTAAGGGGATACTGAATTTAAATTTTAAAATATTTTAAAATATTAAATAATTCTATTAATTCAAACTTGAGATTATAATAATCAATATTTTAAAAATATAAAATATATATCCATCTAAAAAATTTGGTTTACGTGTAAATCCGCTATCATATCTACATAATTAGCGACTAACTCAACTAGTTAACACTAAATTAACAAATACTGCAATTAAAAAACAACTTTAAACAAATTCATATATATAAGTCAATTTTTATCTACAACAATTATTCAACAAATAATCTAATGAATAATTAAAATTTTCATAACAATTAATCACAAATATATAATATTTTTTCACAATAATTTTCATAATGAAACAAATATTTAACAAATATCTAACAATCATTTAACAAATATAAATACTTTTACACAACAAATAATCACATAAAAATTAAAAAAAATAAATTAGATATAAAACAAACAAGAAAAAAACGATAAATCCCTATAATGAAAATAAAACATAAACTTGGAGAAAATTTATCAAAGAGAAAAAAAAACTACCAATCTATGAGATCTGCAATGTTTTTTTATTTTAGAGATTTTGCGATAGCAATTGCATTTTTTAGGATTTTATTTTTATTTTTATATTAATATCCTAAATATTGATAATTATATCTCGATAAGTTTAATAAAAAAATATATATATATATAAAGTTTAAAATCAAAAATATTTGAGGATTTATGTTTAGCTGACCATATTATTTATTATCACTCAACATCAAATTTATTTACTATAGTAATTTTATTATTTTTATTTAATTTATTTTAAATAATATGAGGTAAAATTAAAAAAAATAAAAGTAGCATTTTTCATATGAATTATAATGATTAATATTTTAATTATATATATAAGTATGAATATATATATATATATGTGGGATCGAAAATATGAGGTAAGTATCACTGACACCTCCAAACCGTACTCGAAACGCATCTTTCAGTTGTTGCCAATTTTGAATCGAGTCAGGTTGCAAACTTGCATACCACTCAAATGCAACTCCTGTGAGACTGACAGAAAATTGTCTGAGGAGAAGTGATGGTTTTGCACTTGTGTCTCCACATGCTGTCACAAAGTGGGCCAAGTGTTGATCAGGATTACCAATCCCATTGAATTGTTTGAATTTAGGCACATTGTATCCTTTGGGATAGGGTACTAAATCATGATAGCCGGGATAAGGTTTGTCACTATCAACTCTTATCTCTCTATTTTTGGCATGTTTGAGTTCAGTAGCCACCATCTGTTGTATCTCCTTCCGAGTCATTACAACTGAATGTTCTTGGATTGGGGTACTTGTTGTTCCTCCTGGCCCCACTGCTTGAGCAGTCTCTTTTGGTTGAAGGATTGGATTACTTGGCCTTTGTACCTGTTCGGGGCCATTTGCCATTAAGGATGCTATCTGCTTTTGCATGTGGAACACTGTATCCATTAACACCATCATATTTTCATTCATCTTCTTGTATTCTGCTTCCCTATTTTCCATTTCTTGGAATTTCTTCATGATGTTGTTCTGGTCTAAACCAAAAACTGGTTCATCTTCATCATCTTCATTTGGAGGGTCTGCCCCCTTGTAATCTTTTGGTATATCAAGTGGAATATGGCTTGAACCTTCCTCTCTAACCATGCTTTCACTATAAAAAAATTGCCATATACTGACAATTCTCAATAGTAACAGTTAAATTCCGTAGCTATAGACCCGGTTTTTCACTGA
>NW_024087319.1:0-74647 GCF_009730915.1 Dioscorea cayenensis subsp. rotundata
TGGAAGCATGTATTGCCAGTGTGAGAAAACACACCTCCTCCATGTACCATCCTGGCAGACATAATTCTACTCCCCGCCTTTACCAAAGATGTCACGAATCCATTCTCTCCGTCTCCTCAGACTACAACTCTCTACATATGCCAAATTCTAAGTCCTCGATCATCCCTTCGTGAAGTCTACCCCTGGGAAATACTCAAAAGAAACAACACAATTTAGTGTGGAGGGTAAAACATTGATAGACAATAGATTTGCTCGAAATGAATGAGCATATATTCGTTGAATAGGTCGCTAATCGGTACATTTGATGAGACTTAGCCTCAAATCGGGTAAATGGGCGTGGCCATTGTATCTCGTTTGACGTGAGGTCAAGGAGTGAAAGTAGGAACTTGGGCTGGTACGCTTTGTCTAGATGCGCTTGTAATCTGTGATCCATTCTGGTGATTCAGTGGGATATAAGGTAAAAGTGTGGGATACGGCGAGTGTAATGAGCAAAAGTAGAAGATTACCCAGAGGCGATGTGGAGTGTCTCATACGTTATTCTCTTTCTTTCCCCATATTCGCTATTCCTACTTCCTCTTTAGCATCCTCAAGAGCTCATGCTCCTCCCCAAGAAGAACCCACTTCCTCTACTTGTGAATCTATCACTGATGTGCTCTGAACTTCTCCCCGCCTCTATGGCCCTACTGGCCCACGTATCACGACTCCGACTTGGGTTGTCCTCTCCTGCCTGCCTCTCTCCTTAGGTGGCTTTGTAAAGCTTTACTCGTGGCCCACTTCCTGTATATTAGTATCGCGTGGTCTCCCTCGCGACCGTGATACATGAGCTCAAGGTGAGCCATGTCGACGAACACGGATGTCCACTCCGACTCAGAGTGTAGCCTCATGTGGCTTCCTCCTATGATAGCAGACAGATTCATCCAATGAGGGATCTTTTTTGGCTTAGAAGGACTTATCTCTGATGAAATGTCGGTTTGTATTAGCCAAGAAATCGTATTGTCTCATCTAATAAACTTTGCTCTTGCACCCTGATCATGTGCAGTTTTGATATAGGGAAAATGATCAAGATCTTGCGCATAGCTGTTCATACGTTGGAGTAATTTTAATAGATTCTATCACCTCGGCAGTGATCATGTAGGTCGTGGCCGATCTGGACACTCTCACGTGGTTCTCAAAGATAGGTCTTCTTTTACCGCAATATTCTATACCTTCAATACCATCCATTGATGAAGCAACTTTGGAACCATTAAGTCTAATAGTGAAAGCAAGGCGTGTGTGGTCTCCCATTCTCTCCTCGCTCCACTTGTCGCTCACCGACCTCGTTCTTATCTAGCCTCTTCCCACTAGAGTGATTTAATCCGATGTGGCCAACTTAGATGCTGGTCCATCGGGTTTGAGATCTGTGTGAGGGGATCTAGCCTCATGGTCGTGATATACCGTGTCGATCCTCCTTGACACCCAATACTTAAGCAAGGTTCTGATGTCCATGGATTTTTTTCATAATATCTCTAGTGTATCAATTTCAAGTATCAAAGTCTAGATCACATGATCTCACGAATTTCATTCCTATTCTTTGACTCGAATTCTCGATCTTTCCAACGGAAGATCAAGATCCCTTCATTGAATTCCTTTTTTCTGTTTTTATGATAATCTTTGGTCTTCTGGTGACATCAAATCTAGATCAAACCCATCCAATCCCTTCTTCTGGATCGCATCGGCCCTTACTTGGGCAAATCGAATTGACGGTAAAGGAGAAAGGCGGGTGGGCTTAGCAGAAAAGATCATGAAGTGCTGTGAGGGGCAAGTGACTGTTAGGTTTGATAGATTTTTCTCGATATCATATTGTTTTAATTTGGTTCATTCTCATTGATAAATTTTTGGGTTTATATAGAGCCTTTACACTTCACTCTTATAAAATAATCCTTGACTTTTATAGTTACCTATTTGCCCATAAGCCTGGAAAAATTCCAGGCTATGTAAATATACAATAAATCTCAATAGCTTTTAAACTCTCTTAATTAGCTCAATAGAGTTATTTGTTGTGTCAACATTTATTTAAAAATACACATATATAAAAAATTATAGAGTAGGCCAATATATTCCACCAGTGTATCATGTCCTAATGTTTTGAAACTACCGTATACCGTATTGTGTTGTCACTGATTTTTAGACATGTTTAATCTATATGTATTTGTGGCAAGGGACTGTAGAAGGCAGGACTCTGCCAATTGCGTATGTATTTGTGAATTTGCCATAGGATCCTGTTGACTGAGCATGTTCCTCCAGACTTGCTAACAAAGGCAAGTTTTATCGTTCAAACCTGGCCAACATCTAATCGATGGATCTTTTGGTAGCTCAGTCTGGTCTCGAACCAGGAAAACCCAGCAACCAAAAGTAAGAAAATAATTTCAATCTTTGTCCTCTATAATAAGTTGGAATGTCATGAGAAAGCGACTTGACCTTGCATTACAATCTGTCGCTGTTTCAGCAGGTAATTCAAACTCACATTGATACTCAAAATACATCAAAGGTCAAGGAAAATCCATGCATATTAATATGCAGAAGCAGATATCAGGAAATGGGATTGAATATGGTGGACGGTGGCATATTAATTGAGAGTTCTGAACATGAAGTCTACTCATTCAATCATGGCCTTGTACTGCAATAAGTTGATGGAATAATAGACTTCATGAGGCTATCGTTCATCGGCTAGCAAAACTCGTAAGTTAAACTAACTGTTGCAAATGATGTTTTCAGTTTTTATGTTTCTTGTTTCTGTGATTGTATCTCAAAAATTACTACTTTTGAGCCATTGACTTGTTGTTCTGGGTGTAGTGTGTCAGATTGCCTTTGTATATATAAATGTATGACTTGTAATTTATTATTAAGTAAATTCCATTTGGATGGCATTAGGGATGCAAGTGGACCAGAGCGAAACACTTATCCCAAAATCTCCCTATGTAAAGAAACCTCACCACCACTGAGTGGGTGACTTGACTTTTTCCCATAATACAAATATCATATGAAGCCAAAAAAACTAAGCAAAATAGATTCTGCAATAAACCATAATATATGCAGGATGCAATATTAACAGCAAATAATATAAATTTGAAAAATTAAATTAATCCATTTTTATTATTAAGGCAGTTGAGAAGAATCCTTCTTTCTTCCAGACTCAACAAGTAGATTTGCCAAGGATCTTTCCCACATCTGTGCTAGCTGTGTGGACTGTCATAGACTAAGAGGTGCTGTATAAAGCCAAAATCGCATATGTAGCACAATTTAGTTTACCAAGGTTTCTTAAAAACAGTAAAAAAATATAGGGAAATTCAGCTTTACCTGCATGCTGTGGCTATAGAGCCAAAAATCGTGGAAAATTTACTTATGCTATTACATTCCTCCGCTTATTCAGTAATTCAATAAGCAAATCTACGCTTTATTTTATCTGCCATTTTCTAAAGACTAAAACTATTTATTATTATTATTTTTTAAAATTATTTTAACATTTTATCTACACCCTCTTATTTAATATATAAATTAATATAATCTTCAAACTAATTTTGTATAAATCTTTAAAATAATTAAATCTTTAGTATTTTTGTGATTCATTTAATCACGACTGGTGTTAATAGAAAGAATACTTAAATACATAGAAACAAGTGAAACAAGCCAAAAATATATAAACGTCTAGGAATGGTGTACAAAATTGTTTTAGTGTTGCTAGTAATATATTGCAGGAAATATGTCTGCTCAAAAGAATGAAGCTGAAATGAGAAAATAATGGCTGCTGTGTGCGCCTCCTGAAAACTCCTAACCCGAGCTGAGCCACCCCATTCCCCTCCAGCCTGGCGGGGTGTGGCGTGAAGAAGGTGACGGGGCGTCAACTCTTGAGTCGATGCTAGGAGGACTCATGAACGCGGGTTCGGGAGGCTGACTTCGTGGCGACTGAATTTGAGATGACTGGAGGATGAGTGCCCCGTGGCGTGAAATTTTGAGTCTGACTGCTCCTGATGTGCGGTACCTCGGTGCTGGAAGGGGACCTGCTGAGAAGTTCGCGTCGTTCAGTCTGGCAACCTGCCCCTTCCTGTTGACTTCCTGCAGTTCCTCTTGCCCATCCGTAAGCCCTAACTTCTCAAGCCATAATTTAGGGGCTTAGGCTTCTAAAAGTCAAGCTCGGCTTCCTTGATAAATGATGGGGTATTAATCTTCTAGGTTGAGTCCTGCACCTTCCTTGAGTTTCTTTGCTAGGAAACTGAAGTTTGGCCTATCTTGATAAAATGAATGTGCCTTTCTCTTTGCCTTGAAACTGTGGAATTTAGGGAATAGTTTTGTTGCTTGGCAAAAGTTTTAAAATTAGACAGATCTGAGGCAGGTTTCTGCTCTGATGGATTCCGTTGGAGAATAATTCAAAGATTCTCAAGGTGTCAATTTCTAAAGTTCTAGTCTTAGCCAAATGGCTATTGAACTTACTGATTTCATGTCTTTTATAGTTCGATATTTTCCAAATATTTTCTGCTTTAACTGCCCTTTTATTGCTATATTGCCCATTTATAATGCCGTTGAGTCTCGTGTAAGTATATTATACAATTTATTTATAAAAGCATTCCCAGTTTCTGTATTATTTTGTTCTTCCTTCTTTCTCAAAACTTAAATAGGATCATGGACTGTAGAAGTTTTTGCTTACGGAGTTCTGTGCTTTTGCGAACACTAAGGATTTACCATTATGATTGTTTCAGGCCTAAGGGGTCTTGGCTCCTATAGAGAGCACTAGTCTTGCATATACAGCCAATTAGCTAAAATCTAGAGGTGGATTACGAACTGGTGGGACATTTGAGAATAGTTTGTTACGGATGTCTTGGCTAAGTGTCAGCAGCCTAAACAAATGGCATGAGATTCCTAATCTAGATACTATGCAAAAAAGAGAAAAGATTAGACTTGAAACAATCTGAGGATCAGTAGAATTATAGAGCTGGTTGTGGGTTGTCTCTGAATTTTTCCGTAAGACTGATTTCTCAACTTCATTATTTAGTAGGTACAATTCTTTGTATTTCTCGAAGAATAGTTTACCACTTGATGGTCCAGTATAAGGAATTTCGCTAGACGACATCAACACGTGAACTTTCTAGCTAAATACCAATTTGATTTCAATGGGGTAAGCAAGGAAGGCAAGGAATTTAAGGAGAATTCAGAACATGAAGCCAGTCTTATCTTCCAAAAGTGATTCTCGAGGTAAAAGCTTTTCCAGCACAATTGGCATAACTCACCAACTCTATTTTTCTTGCTGTTATGTATATTTCAAACTTGCTGTTTCTAATGATGTCCATTCGCATATGGGATATCTCTGTGTCTGACATATTGATGTTTTATGTCTGCTAAAGTATATGTTAGTCATTATTCCAAGGTGTTTCAATGCTTCTGTAATGAGAATTTGCATCGGCTAATCTCAGGAACATCTTATTTATCCAGAGTACAAGTAGCGGTGAGGCCTTAGCAAGTTATCTTTAGTATATGAGAATGAATTGACTCATTCCTACAGATACCCTTGGCAAGAAAATTTAGGGAAATACCTAGTGAGTGAGTACTGCAGACTCTTCTCTGCACAGAAAGGATAAAGAACAGGTTCCATGAATGGCGCAATGGAATCCATATGAAAACAGTTGTACAGATCAACTGTTGAGAAGAACCAGGGTGTGCTGCATGTCTCAGTTTCAGACAGTTTTTCTTTAAGATGCGACCAGCGGCGAATTAAATTGTTTCTCAATTCCACCCAAAATGAAGTTGATCTCAATTGGTAATCTATCTTTATATGTTGACTTTGACTGCCAACTATTACATTGTTTTGATTTCTGGGTTTTGTATTATTTGTGGATGATGGTGTGTAAGGTACCACCATTTCTCCTGGTCTAGGGAGAGCCTGGGCTAATTTTGTTCTCAAATTATTGTTAATTTTATTCAAAGGCAGCCAGTGTTGAGTATAAGCTAAATTGCTTACTGATGGTTGGAGCATTCACTTGTTGTTATTTATTAGTTATTTTGTTTTCAGTTAAGGCGTGCTGTTGTAGGAGTTTCATGTAATTGCAAAGGAGATGTGAGACTTGAGCCATTCATGTGCTTATCTTTTGGAAGCTTTGTGTTCAGTAAAACCTTGATTTAACATTACAGGCCTTTATTTCACGGAGCACTGGTCTCTATGGGAAACCTCGTCTTACCAATTAAAATTTTGGTCATAAGGCAAAGTAGGAGCTAGTTCATCCTCCCACCCTGGAAGAGGGAGTTTAACTTCACACTACCACACCAAAACCTTTTCATTATTAGCGGCGCTCAAACCCTAGTAAAGTAATTGAAACATTTAATCACAGAAGAATCGACTACTCTGGCATGCACTTCGCTGTGCCATTGTAGACACATCAAATGAAATTAATTTTGGCGACTATTTCTCAGAATTACATTGTTAGATTTTATACTTGTATGAGTAGGCCTACATTGGAAGATGTTGACTTGTAGTTCATGTGTATCTATGAACTTAGAGATGTGTTACTTGTCAAAACCTCAAGGCCCAAATGACTTCTGCACCATTCCTTATCTCTATAGGCACATGACACTTTGTTAATCACATCTGATGTGGGACTATGTTTTGGTTCCAACCTATACATACTTTCATCTACCTCATCTTTTATTTTGCTTTTCTATGCAAACAACCTAAATTTGTGCTTGAATGTTTGGATTTTGACTTAATGTTGATGTGCCAGGTATTGAGGAAACACTTCAAAGAATCTCAGTGTTCATTCGTACACCTGGTGAAGAGGCTCGACGGAAATGAAAGTGAGCGTATACTGGATTCTGAGGAAGACAAGGCACTGCTTATGGTATGCAATGGGAGTAGAGTACTTTGTATCATATTAGTACTTCACTTATTGGCATTACTTACCTCTTCTTTTATATAAGTTTGATTGTTCTTTCTAGCAATTTTGTACCTTAAGGTTTGAGTCAGCCTTGGTGTTTTACTAACTTTCATGGACTCTAAAATGAGCAAATGTATCTTGGATCTTGTGCTGGAATATAGGAATATATCTTTTCGCTAGCATATTGGTTTCCTACTATCTGTACCTATGTACCACCAATGGTAGCACTTTTAACATTGACTGACTATCTTGAGTTGAATGTTATTTGGAGTACTGGGGAAATATAACTCTGTCACTGTCATTTTAAGATCTCCTCACAGTGAATGATCAAAATGATATGTAAAATTCTCATGGTTCATCTTTTAGTAAATTTTCATCGCTCTCAATTAGAGATGAGTCCCTGCAAGTTTTCAACCACTTACCTAGCATAGGCATATATATGTGGGTGTCTCCATTGTTGTCTGTCCTTCATAAATAGTTCTGCAAGGGGTAGGAAGGTTTTACTGAATATTTTTACTAAATCCCACACTGTAGAGTGAATACTGAGGCATTTTTCCTTTCTCTCATATTCTCTTGTAGAGGGAAGTTCTGGAAGATCTTCATGAGCAAGGAAGCAAGAGTCAGATCTGCTGTGGTTTGCGCCATGCTATTGATTGCCTTAGTATCCGAACAGAAATTGATTGTTGGACAAGCAATTGTTTTTCTAGGTACCTATTTGATTTCTGGTGAGTAATCTTAAGCTTGCATTTCTATTATTTTTGTCCTCAGTCGCTTTATTTGTATTTCTGATGCAGATATTGCACATGTATATAGTACCAAATTTTTGGTCCTCCTTTCCTTCATCTTTAATGGAGTTTGCATTATCCGTGTTTATTGGGGAACCTCTCTCTAACATCGTGGATACCAAGCATCTCTAGATTCAGAGTCGTGTGCTCCAGGCTCTGATGAAGAAAAGCAGCAAGTCGTGTCTCTCGCATTCTCTTTGCTCCGGGCTCCAAAAGTCTCTCTCTTATTCAGTGAAATCCGTGCTACATGCTTCTTGCAGGAAATTTGAGGGTTATGAAGATGAAAGCGTTTAAGCTGCACCTTTTGCCCTTTGTCTTTGGTATCTCCACCCAGCTGTTTTCCATCTCTACTATCCTTAATGACTTTTGACAGAATTAACCACTTGCAAAATTATTTAGTGCTAATTCCTGTCAATACACCTCAGTAGCTTGTGATAATGTATAATAATCATTTTCTTTTCGAGGATAGACAAGTCAAATTTCTTTGGTTCCTCTGTTCCAATTAGCTTACCCACCATGGGGCTGTAATGTTTGAAATCAATTTCCTGACTGAATCTTAGCCTGCTAGCATTTAGCTAATCTTATTCATTATAGATACTGGACCTGTTTCCTGATTGTCTGCCCCAGGTCGTCCAACTGGACCTCCTCAGGTGCAAAAGCATGAGCCGGTTTTGATGCTTTACATGACTGGATGCTTCGTTTGCTCAAGAATGTGCACATTTGGGGTATAAAAGCTTTGACTCTAAGTTCACCATGACACAAATCTGGCAACAAATGAGAAGCTTAAAGGCTGCATCAATCTTCTCTACCCCAGCTGGAACAGTGGAGACTGTAATCGACCTACTGGTAGAATGAGAAACCAGAGGTCAAACCACAAGCGAAAATACCCTACGGGTTTTATTTTCAAAGCATTGTCCTACTCATGCTTCCCGTCCAGGAGTTCAAGCCTAAAAGACTTGAAGGATTGCATAATCTAAAATTTTTGCAAAGTGCGAGCTCAGTAACACTTCAATCTTTTTCTTGGACTCACACAGCAGCGCCTCATTCTTAGTTCAGCAAGAAGGAATTTGTGAATGATTTTGATGCGACAGTGACACATTGGAAAGAAACCCGGATGATCCAACATCTGCAGCTTCACTCACTCAGTCATGGACCATTAGAAGGGTGACAATACGTAGCTGCAGTTGATTATGATACTTTGAGTAGACTCTCTGCAGTTCATCTGCATTCCAAGGTCTTGTTCGGCTGACTGGCTGAAGCCGCGAGCATCGATGTCAAAGACTTTATTCAGTTCTCAGAGTCCAGAGGTCGGAGCTCTGCAGAAACACTGCCCATTATTCTCACTCATGTTTCTTGTGAGAGATATAATTGATACTCTTTATGCAGCTAGATTCAGTATCATGAGAAATGTATGGAGTAGCTTATAAATTATTTGCGTTAGTTCTTAGTATTTTGTAAGATACTCAAATAGTTTGGAGCGGAAAGATTGTTACGTAAGGAAAAATATCTTTGTTTCGGTCACCATGGAGACTATATATGTTTGGCAGGGTTTATGTTGGAAATATCGATTTTTGATCTTATTCCTTTAGAAATGAAATGCTAAATTACACTGCGTTCTTATTGTGTTGGAGATCGGACATCTAAAACATCATGAAGTGCAAGCTTTCTCCTCGAAGAGGCAGGCGCGTAGGCAACATTGCATGTACACATTAGCTATTTCTGTTTTATCCACGTCGAGATAAAATACTTAAAGAGTCTTACTGAATATTAGTGTCTGGCTGTGAGGCAAATCCACTGCTGCTCATACTTTACATTCTGAAAGAGCTCTCTGTTAATTTCTCCATTTCTTGTGATAAGATCAGCATACAGCAATTAGAAATACAATTTCTGGAGTAAATCAAAACAGGGTCGAAGAACACTTGCCATCCTTAGCATGTTGCTGCATGTATGCTAGCTGAATAAGCTCTTGATAAGGTTCCTTTGAAATCGATCGTCTTTCAAAGTAGAGACTGTTGAAACAAGAATTATAGAGCTCTTCTTCTCTGCTAGAAAAGAGTGATTTTCCGCTTGTTTCCTTGGTCCCGTAATGCTCACAGTATTTGCTCACTCTCAGATGGATCCTTAACCTGATAAATTTCGAGTGAACACTACTAAAGATCTGAAAACTATATATACATATCGAAATTAATACCTAACTATTAGTAGTATCATGATGGAAACAAACCACGAGATCGATTGCGTATTTTTTATTATTCCATGAAGAATCAGTTTTACACGTTACAAATGTAGCAAAAACCCAAAACATCTCTTCAGGAACTGAATAAGAAAAGGCACTCTTCTTTCTCTAGAACAAACCTTATTGCAAATGCTAAGTTTAGACAAGAAATTACTGAAAACATTAAGAAAGATGCAAATCTTAAAGAACTCTCCATCTGTATAAACAAAATAAGAAAATAATCTTAGCTATATAATTCTAATTGAATGAGAAAATAGAAGACAAAAGGACTTCAGATGGAAATTTGGATTATCTATTTAATCAGAGGTGTAACTTAAGAAGGATGAAGTTATGAATTACACCAATGAATTCATTTGCTGTTAATTCTGTAATTTACCAGTTACCTCAAAAATTTATGGTTCAAAGCCATATATTCATTTTAACACATAAATTTGACAAATTTAGTTTATTTTGTTTTACTTTTAAGTTGTATATCTTGGCAATTAATGTGTTTGGTACATGTCACATTATCATTAGAGTTACCTCAAGCAAGAAGGTGAGAATTAATAAATCTGTCTAAAATTAGGGTTAATTTGTATGTTTTTACATTTATTATAAAAGAAAATCAGGTTGTAGCTTCATAAATAAATCCCGGGTTGATCACAGTGATTGCATGGAACCTGTGGTTTTAATAAATAAATACGATTATTGCTGACTGTGAGACTTGAACCCGCCTCACTAATCATATAATAATTTTCTCATTAAAAGGCGCGTATATCGATAAATGCATGGGTGAATTCAAGATCCATATTATATATATATATATATATATATATATATATATATATACACATATAAAAACTACACGTGCTCACAGAGTAATCAGCATGATATCGTTAACATGATGCAGTTTTATCGCACTCTATGAAAAAGAACCTCAGGGGCTATTTATTGGAAAAACTAAGAAGAGAAACAAAAGAATGAACAAAACAAGAAATAGAAGGAACCGGACACAAATGGTTCCAACAAAGGAGGCATTTCTACAATTTGAAACTGAACTGTTTAAATGTATTCATGATCAATATGGGAGGTCGCGCCCGAAGAGAAAAAGGTTGAGGGCTGAGAAATTGTATGTTCAAGGTGGCAAGGTGTATAGCCAGCAGCATCCAGTGAGAAGGAATCAATGGACAGCAGGAGCATCGTGATCATATCAATCAATAAGCGTTTGATATTAGAGGCTGAGTGTTGAAAGCGCCAAGAAACGACAGGATCTGGATTAGTGATTGTTGCCGAAGTTGGGGGAGATTGGACAAAGATGTGCTTGATGCCAAGGCGATGATCTGAAGCAGCTTGGAGGTCGAGCTGACGCCGAGGCGAAGAGGTCATCCAACGACGCATCATCCATGGGATGAGATCAAACAGTAACCTGCAATGAAGATAACATAATTAGAGCTGGTGATGAAAAATCCTACAGAACGTACCTTGGTGGCCGGGTTGTAGATGACGCAAGAGAATAGGACGAAGTCGTCCAGAGCTAGAAAGGTTGTTCAATAGGAGCCTGCGGCCTAGTAGACTTCTCCTGCAATCAGTAAACTCCTGCACATGGGCTAATGCTCTGCACATAACAGTAGGAAGGTTGATACAAATACTGCAGAAAAATGTGATCACACCAGGATTTCCAAAGCAACCATGCAGTTGCAGCAATTGGCTGATTTAATATAATTGGAATAAATATCTGCAATGAGCCAAGTACCAGATGCAAAAGCCATTAGTGAAGTATATATGCATGTTAAGCCTCAAGCTGAGGTGAGACCAAACCTATTTAGCAATAGAATAGTGATTGAAAAGGTGATCAATGGATTCAGGAGAGAGACCACACAAGCTCATCAGGCCCTAAATTCAAGTGGAACAAGAAGTTTTTGGTGGACAGACGACCATGGAATAATGTCCACAAAAATGTTGAGATCGCGGGGCAATAGTGAGCTTCCAAATCAGCTGCCAACCAGGCCAGACCTCCAGCAGATAATGACTATGGTTAAGCTGCCAATACACAGTAGGAAATTTTTGGAGCTTGGTAGGGGATTCCAGATCCAGTGGTTGTTGGAGTTATGGTCAATAGTGGTGGAACTCAGGTCATGGGGATTAAAATTTGGACCAAACACATAGGCAAACCAGGAACATTCCAACTATCACCATTAACAACATCAGACATACAGAAAAGATCAACATCCACATCCGTATTAATAAACGTGGGCTTAAATGCAAGAGGATTTCGAAACACCAAGGGTCCCCAAAAAGGAAGTGGAATCAGGGTTGATAGAGTTAATCACGACAGAAAGAGTTTAATCTTAGCGGCAGCTTTTGGCGAGAGACATCTAAAAACCACGAACAATTCCACGCGAACTACTTTTGCTTTACATATTCATGCCAGACTTAAACCATGCATGTCTAAGCATGCAAACAAACATTGAAATTTCAAGTGAAACAAAGGTGACAGAGTATGGCATGCGACCCTTATCTTTACGTAAGAAAAAGTCCTTCATAGATTGGCACATTGATTGCCACTACTAATCCACAGGCACCACTTGAATCCAACAATGCACCATCAACATAACCTTCAGTCAGTATCATTCTCAGACTACACCAAAGAAGCGAAACCATTGATCAATGCAATAGTGCCGATGATACCTAAATTATGATACCGTTTCGAGGAATCTTCATCACTGACCTTGGCTGTGATGGTGAATGCTAATTTAGATGCACCAAGAGCTTCAAAGATGTTGTCAATTAAGGCATAGAGGAATGATGTTATTCTTTTTCTATGACCCACATCCTTTGTGCATTCCACCACCCTTTGAAAGCTATTACCAGGTATAGTGACTCAATTAGGCTGTATACATGCTTAGTAATGAACACAAGAACAAATGGTATGAACCATGGAGATGATACCTAAATTATGATACATTTTAAGAACAAGTTAGACACTGAAGTGATCATATATATTTGCAAGCTAGATTATATTGATTATTAATATAGAGACATACCTTTGGGAATAAGGAGATGCAATTGAGAAGGAAAGAGGAGGTATGAGAAGGTATATGAGAGTTGGGAATGAGTTAACAGCCCAAAGGCCATAGATGGAGCTAGCCCATGCAAGCACCAAACTTGATTTTTTGGTAACCAAATAAAAGAGGACTGTTCTTTGACAGGAGTATCTGAAAGTTGCCTTCACTCCATCTCTTGAATTGGATTAGAGTTTGTTCCATTGTTGTGGACCTACTCTAAAAGGCCTTTCTTTCAGGGTCTAAGAATTTGGACTTCCATCCATTGTAGTGCATGGCCAACCCTGTTAAAATATCCTCCACTGCACACCCATACCTCAAACCAATCTGCATGCCATGAGATTTATTTTACATCATTATATAACTAATGTGTGTGATTAACATAACCATTAGTTTCTATCCTTAATTATCTACTTCTCACCAAAAATAAAAATTAAATTAAACACATAATATGACAAATTCTAAACACCAAAAATAGACTTCAACCCTTAGAACATAATAGAAGAGGGGTGATGAGGAGATACCTCTTTGCCCCACTAAAGTGTTGAACTCATAGAGTACAACTAGTCAAGATGTTTTTACTTTTTCTTCCAAAAACACTAGCACTATCCACACTTTTCTATCAACTCCTCTTTTTCCAATCTTCAATGTAACCTTTGCTGTATTTCCTCCCTTGAAGAGCTTCTCTTCTATGGAAACACCCTGTCCCAATATATGAGTGTTCCTTCCCAACTATCCAATCCAGGATGTTCTCCCTAATGAAAAACAAACACAAAAAGCATAAAATTAATTGAGAGTGTTTAATTATATGTATGTTAATTAAATGCTAATTAAAAACATCTTGATCACCTTGTTGATAACTTTGAGGGAATTATCATATAAATCATTCTTGGTGATGTTGTCATAATTTTGAGGGTATTGCACAAAGCCAGTTTCATGTCCCTTCTCTTCATCAAAAAAGAAGCACAATGCATCTTTGATTGATTGTAAGTTGTTTGAGTACATGTCACAATCCACATTCAGTATTATTGGGCCATTGCTTATCTGTGATGATACTCTTAACTACAAATTAAATAAATATTAAAATAATTAATTTTTGCACAAAAAGGAAACATATATGTTTCCAAACCCATAAATTGAGAATTATGTTAAAATTTAAAATACATATAAAATATTAAAATAGATAAAAATAAAAACAATTCCATAACATAAATTAGTATATCATATTTCATATTTATATAGGGAAAATTACATTCACTTATAGTAATTTTCAAAAACTTACAAAACCACTCCTCTTTGCAACAGACTCGGACCGTGCAGTTGGTGTTTAGCTTCCCTTACCCCCTACGTTCACTCTGAATGGGTCCGTGTTGGCGAAATCCCGTGGCGCGAAAATGGTGGGAAGGAGAAGAGTGAACGTCGTATTGACGCTTTTGAAGAACTTCTAGCTTGGTTTTCGATAGAACAATGCCAAGGGTTGCATTACATCTTGTTGTTCTCCTCATTGCTATCATACGAAATATATAAATCGGTTTCTCAAGCGAAAATGAAATTGATTTCCATCGGATTAGTCGATGTCGCGTATCCGTGCTTGAAAATGGGCTAGTGGTCGATTTTATTGTCGAAGCGTACGGCGTATCAATCGTATATGCTCTAGATTTTATGGTTGTAAAGTTGTATTCGACGGAGAAGAACTATTGTTTTAAATAATGTTTAAGCTGCTTGCTATTATCAGGTTTAAATATATTACTAATATGTTTTAATAATTGTAAATATCCAGATTTAATACTTTGCCATCTCAGTTTAACATTATCTTTACATGTATAACTATTAATATTAGCGATGTAAATTATCAAAGTCTACTGCGTAAAGCGAGATCTTTTCGTTTGATCTGAGTGTTGGCGGTGGCGTGGGCGGTGCGAGGTTGTGAGTATCCAGTGCATGGTGAATTAATCGTGTATTTAATTCTTATCGCGTGTAACTCACTCACGAACACGCAGTTCGTTATCCTATCGATCGATGTCGGCGCTGTGCGTTTTAACTTTTCTCGGATATGAAGAGTCGATACGCTGTGTGGAATTCACCGTAAATAACCCGGGGAGAGAACCACTCCCGTGGACCATGGCCTCGTCGTCCTCATAAATCCTCCTCACTCCACTCCTCCTCGTCCTCACTCTTCCCGTGGATAACCACTCTCTCTCAGAAAGGATGTTTTCGTGAACCTTCTTCCTTATCTTGTCGATCATTTAGCATGATCGCTGACGAGTTAAACTATCTTTTCTGCTGAGTCGAAATGCTCTCAGTAATTGCTGAATCTGGAGGTTCTTGTCGGTGGATGTGAGCGAGCGAGTAAGCGAGCATTTTCGACTTGACTAAGAAGGGATTTTCATATTTCGTGATTGCGGAGGATCTCTAGAGGAGGAGATCGGGAAGGCTTGTCTTTTTAAAGACTGAGGGTTGATATTTATCACTTGAGACTTTTACATTCTGGTTTACCCAAGAACATTACGTCGGGTGTACTGACTATTAGATTACGTGTTTTAGCTATCGGGATCTTCGGCTTAAGTCAGACGCATGACACGTTGATTAATAGTCGTTTTCATGAATGTGTTTGTTTTAACCTAATGTTGTCGTTGTGCGAGGTTCGAGTTGATCGCGTGTTGTCACATGGCCGTTGTGAGCATTGAATGTCTGGAATGACACTTGTTTCGTTATCATGAGGTCAGTCGTGAGAGTGATCAAGTCAGGGAGGATGTTGTAAATCTTTTATAAATAAAAAGCAGAAACAGAAACTTATTTGAATGTGAGACTTTTTGAAATTTAAGCGAGACCTAGTAAAAAAGCGATGTGGAAACGAAAAGAGCGTCGTTTGTAATATGATAGAAAATATGTAAATATGTTTTAAGCAGGTGACAGCGGTGTTTTAAGAAAAAGTTACTCTTTAAGCAGTGACAGCGGTGTAATGCATGATAGAAAAGTTAAACAATACTCTAGTTCACTCTTTAAAAGCAGTAGCGACGATGTTTAAGAAAATACGTAAAGATGTTTAAGCGGTGACGGGAAGTGCATCTTCCAGCGATGTTAGTGAAAGCGTTGATTTAAACGATAACGATATATTTTAAGCAGATTAAATAACTTTATTTAAGCGGTTTCACGTATTGTTACATGATATAGACTTTATTTAAAGCGGTTAATCGTTATATTAAACACTATATCTATCCGTTTAAGCATAAAATCTTTATGCGTTTAAGCAGATACTCATGTCGGCGATGACATATATGTCTTCATGTGCAGCGGTGACATATATTTTACTTTTTGCCCTTGGGATGGAGGGAGAAAATCTGTCGATCACATCACGTCTAGATCAACCTCTGTCTGCGCTTTTTGTCTTCGTCTGACGATAATATATATATGCACTTTTTGTTTTGCCTGTCGACTCACTTTGTTTGTTGTTTACATCTTCTTCTTCTTAACTTCTTCTTCTTCCCTGGCTTATTTTGTTCTTACGTTTCATTTTGGTTTATCTGATTTGGTTTTTGGGCAGATATATTATGGAGAGTTTTTGTGGTATTCTGCTAGATTCAGCAGGGAGGGAAGAGTACTTTAATGTTCCTGCTTTCGAGACTTCTTGGGAGTTGGTGTTAGTGCAGGATTTGTGATGCGATGGGGTCTCGAAGTTTCTATTGTCGGGGTTAAGGATTCGTCACACCATATGGATATAAAGCGGTTTGCCCATAGAAAGCGATGTTGACTTCGGTAGGATGTGTCGCGTGCGCTCCATCCGTTTCGAAATGTCTTGTAGTTGATCTTGTCGTCGGGGCGAGAAAATGTCTGATTACTTAGAATCCTAATGAAAGCGAAGTTTTACTCGTTGTAAGTTCCTTCTCTTTTTAATTGTTCCGGTTATGCGGGGTCATTTAGTGTTTAAATATGTCCAGAGTAGCTAGTTAAAAATCTTGTCACTAGTCGTTTACGTTATTAGTTAGCTGCTTGAGTATTTAATTTTAACGTTTAAATATTGTCGATTATCAGCTTAAACATTATATTCTCCGCTTAACATATTGATCTTTTTCATTTGGTGAAGTATTGGCGAGGAATTCGATTACGCGGTGCTCAGGTTCATCCCATAGTGACCACAGCGGCGGGCGTGGGATGTCTTACGCTTCCTCGTCGGATCGTTACGAAGTGCTTTTCGTTGGATGTGGACAGCGTTTTTGGCCAGTGTCGAACATTTTCGAGGATGTGCTCGAAATCATGCAGATCAAAGGAATTTTGACTTCAAATTCGTAAAAGCGAAAAACATCGAGTGTCGTGGAATCTTGCTACTGGAGTGGTAGTCGTTTAGCGCC
This sequence comes from Dioscorea cayenensis subsp. rotundata, assembly GCF_009730915.1. NCBI lineage: Eukaryota > Viridiplantae > Streptophyta > Magnoliopsida > Dioscoreales > Dioscoreaceae > Dioscorea > Dioscorea cayenensis. The sequence goes on from NW_024087319.1 coordinate 17,311, forward strand.
TTTGTCGTCAAAAGTATAACAAAAATACTTTTCGAATCGAAGACAATCGACCCGTCCCAGCACCTTTACGGTGGTGGCGTAGGTTGATCAGCGTCGAAAGCGTCGAAAAATGGGTTAGCGCCGACGGGTGATTGAGAAGCTCGAGGACCCGAGTCCCTTATGCGAGCCATGACGTTCGGAAGGGCATGTTGCGGCGGCGTGGTGTCCAGTACCATACAAAGCGAGGCTTGGTTTGGGAAAAGACATGCGGGGTGATGCTCGGCCGCGTGGCGTCTCCGGCTCAGTTGTTGCTTTGGTATGGATAAAGGTAGCGGAGACGAATCCGGCGGCGTTGCGATCGTGGAAAGAGGCGGTGATGCGTTTTAAGCGTGCGTTCTCTTTTTCTTCGGTGAGCGTGCGTTGTGGGATTCGAGGGGCTTGCGGGCGGCTCGCATTGTTCTCGATGGTACCAGCGCTCACTAGAAAATATCGGGGTATACTCTTTGCGTGCGGGAAGATGGAAAGCGATGGTTTTCCACGTACGCCTTCGGTATAGTCGGCATGTAGGGCCAGATGCCGGTTGGACTTGGATTCGTATCTAAGTTGGGCGATGCCTTATCACGAGGATGGAGATTGCTCGTGAGATAATTACGTTTGTGCCGGACGAGTCGAGGGCCTATGGTAGCGATGTCATTGAGAGTCTTCCCTAATGCGCGTACATGCACATCTTGTCTTGATGTTTGGAGCCCGATTTTATAAAAGCGATAGTCGGACTTGGGAGGCGTTAGAGGAGTCTTTGATCTATAATAGCTTCCGGCATTGCAGTGGGCGTCCACGGCTAAAGATTTCGATGATCCGAGTGAATGAGCTGCGGGGCCACATCACGAAGCTCATCAGTCGGTTGATTAATAAATCGGATAGTGGCGCATTGGTGAATGTATGCATTCGGGAGGTGATCGTTGGGGTGAGATGTATTCAAGCGTTGCGGTCGATTCGATGCTTGGATCGAGGCTGCGTCGTTTACGGTGGCGAAAATGGTGGACAGCTCGTGATATGAATGTTGGACTTTACATGTTTGTAGTGTTACCTTCTAAAACATTCTCAATCTTTGTTTTAATTTACATAGCTCGACTTTTAAATATTAATCCTTTCAGTTTAAATATTCTGATAATGTTCGAAACATGTTCACGAATTATTTAACCATCATGTCTTTTAACCTTATTTGCGGAGTTGATGGCGTCTTGTATATGTAGCCGTGGCAAGCGAACAAATGGGAGAACCTACTTATGCCCAGACATGTACATTCAAGAGTAGAGATCGTTGTTGAGGGCAGTAGAAATCTTCGTGTTGAGTCGTTGTGTCGATCGATCATTCTGAAGTCGATCGACCGGTCTGCTGATAACTGCATGAGATCTCGCCATGGAACTTGTTCAGTGCTCGAGAGGTAGCGAGGTTGCTATGGTATCCCTTACGAAACGTGCTTGCTTGCGCGGTGCACATAGTATGAGCGGACGCAGCGTGCGTCGATTTGTAAGCGGGTACTTGGCGTAGAGCGATTACATGCGGCGTGCTGAGGAAGCTATATTCCCCGTACGACGACGATGTGCGCGCGCGGGGAGGGCGGAGTGGTGAGGCTTCGTTCTCGACGCTGTGTGGCGAGAAGGCGGCTTGGGGCGGCTTTGGAGCGAGAGGATCGGTGCATGAGCGTTTGATGTCCATGAGAGTTATATTGCCGGTACGTACGCACATTGGATCGAGTCGCGATTCGTGAGATCTTTACTTGCCAGTAGCGTATGCGGCCGACTAGAGCCATTAGTAAATAAGCCCAAGCGATGGCGAAATAGCCCGCGTATTGATGGGCTGACTTTACTGTCTTTAAACTCTTACTTTCACTTTCATGCAAATTAAATGTATTTTAAAGCGGAGGCGTATGTTGTTTAAGCGAGATGCACCTGCAATTTGAAACATTGTCAATGATGTTTAAAAGCGATATATATGGTATATTTAAGCTTGTGAGAAAGTGAAAATGTGCACAATTCGAGCGTAAATTAAACGATGAAATGGCGAGATGGAATTTAACTGCTTCTGATTGAGAAACAAACTAAAATTTACATTAAGATATACAAGTCATGCTTTAGAACCTCGATAAGATTGAATTAATGTCATCGATTACGTTCGAGAAACAAAATTGGCGATTCGGATACTCGGAGGACGTGTTCTTGAGCAAAAGTTTAACCGCTTGTGGCAGCTTTGCGTGTATGCGTAGCTCATAAGTGCCCGCCACTCCTTAAGTGTCACGGAGTCAGCGTGCTTAATACGGGGGTGAGGCGGTCACATGTCTGCGGTGGTAAGTAACTTCTCGCAAGTGGTGCTTCGATGGCCGTGGCGGTAGGCGCATGACGTTAGAGAAAGCGTGTGCTTGTGGGCGTGGGGTTTACATGTCGTCTTGGCGGGTGTGCTTTCTTGGTGGTGCTGGCCTCGTAGAGACTCCATGCTCGGCAGATCTCTGAGATAGCAAGATCCATTGTCGAGATGTCACAGTCGAGATTAAAATACCGGTTAAATGCAAGCGGATATTGACCAGGACGCGAATTAGAGAACTTCTTCCGTGGCGATGGCGTGTCATCGTGCCGGACGTGAAGAATAATACCTAATATTCTTGTTTATCGTTGTCGGGGCGGCGACATGGAAGTGTGCGTTCGCGATTGCTCGAGGATGGCAATTTGAACTGCATACGCGATTTCTTGTCTGCATCCCGTCCACTGGCCGTACCTGTGTTATGTGCGTCAAATCTCGCTTTGACATAAAGCAGTATGGCCCGGTCACGAGGTGATGGGCTGGCGCTTCTTATCAAGGATATGGCTCTTTTGCGGCGACTTTTGTATGCATGCTGTCTGGCTGTCCAGTCAGCGTCATCAATGACCGTCTCGGCTTCCGCTCAATGCTGATGTATAATTTGTCGTCGTGTGGTCTTGTGTTGTCGTTCTTCCACTACTGACGGTCTTGACGGGTTAAATGATACTTGCGGATATAATAAGACCGTAGTGTAAATATTTAAATGATATATTATCGATTGTTACGTGATATTATATATAAATTAAGCGTTAAGTGAAACCAAATTAAATGATAACATAAAGGATTATTAAACACTATATAGGTAATAGTTAAACACTATAATAAAACCTTTAAACAATATCATAAAAAAACTTTACACTTACCGATCCATAGAGCGATTGAGGAAGATCCTCGTCGACTCGCCTTTCGTGTTGTATTAAAACGACTCGAGACCCGACCCGTTTCTTCTTCTTGAATAAAAAGCTTTCGTAAAATGCAGTCCAATTTTTGATTGGCCTTGATCATCTCTCTCGTTGCTCGGTCGGGGTCTTGGCATCTTCCCGTGATCACGGGGGCGATGGCGGCGACATCGGCTCTAGACCCACGTCCTTACATGGTTGTTCTTGTTGTGGGATTATGTAGCGCCCGATCTTGAGACGGCAGCGGCAGCGTAGCCCATCGAGCGAACCACATCCTTACATGGTTCTTGTTGTGGTGGGATTGTGTCTGCTTAGGCTGCTGATCTTGTCGGCCGCGGCGGCGACGTGGCAGCTGATTCGACGATCTTCTCAAGCCCGTGGCCGTGACAACGGCATCGTTTGGAGACACGCGCCTAACTTGTTCTTGATCTTGAGGGATTGTGTCCATCTTTGATCGCTTGATCTCGCGGCCAGGTTCCACGGGTCGAGGATTTCATCGAGAAGATCGGCGACCTTCTCAGCAGCGGTAGCCAGCGCACATCATCTCGATGCCCTTCTGGCAGCACGTGATCGCCGATGGTGTTGCTATTGTTCATCGTCGATCGGCGGTGGAGACCCAGGCGTATTGTTCTCCTCTTTTTGTAAATCTCTTGAATGTGGCGCTTTGGAATGACCTTCCGATGATGTACGTGCGTCGTCAATTCCGGCCGCCTCGTTCGATCCGGTGTGCTTGATTCTTACGAGGGATGGCGCGGTACGGTTGTGAAACGTCCTTCCAGTACGCCTCGACCGCGGCGAGCCGAGGAAACTCGGTCGTCGATATCTGGCGTACCGCATAAGAGTTGCGGTGACATCTTGCGCCTAATGTCAGCGGTGAAATCTTACGGTCGGAGGGGTCTGCCATGGTCGAGATACTGCCACGATCGGGGGCATGTCGTTGTCGTGGTAGGGGTTGTTGCTGATCTCATCAGGGGTGGGGAGGGGACTCTCGCGGTGTCGAGGAATGCGTCTTGGCGTGGTGGGGTTTTGGAAGTAGGAGAGCAGGCGTCCGGTAGCGCAGCGATGAGTGCTCTCTCGTCACGCCTCGGCAGTGGTTCGGGAGCGATGAGCGTCCATCCAGTCGGTTGGCCCCGACAAATATTTCTTCTTGACGTTCGCAGGAACCATTTCGGGAAACTAACATATGTAAACCCAAACAATGTCGACGAAATCGTTCATTTTTAAACTATAAAAACTATATTTAAATATAGTGTTTATATATTTAAATGTTATAGAATATAATTAAGCGGAGAAGCAAAAATATTTAAACCGATTATGAATAAGTTTTTAAGCGGTAAATACTAAAGTTAAGCGCTAAATAAAATGTTTAAACATTAAAGACTTATGTTAAACATTGTCCATGATTTATTACCTCTTTTCCATTGACGATGACAAGCTCGTTCTCTACAATCAGCTTGCTTAGGTAAGTACTTTCACAGTAGCACGACATCCTTGGGATCTTGTCGAAGCAGGACTTTTCTTCCCCGATTCGGTCATTTCGTAAAACCGAGACGTTAAGCAGCGGCTAGAGCAGCCCTTAATGTACCACATATTGAGTGACTTCCGTCGCGTCTATCTTGCGCTCGGTGGTACGCTATGGAATATCCTCATAAGCCACTGCCGTCGCTGCGCCCGTGCGTGTCGCCCGTGGCCTGGTAGATCATCGGCCGTAATCAGCGATCCAGTTCGAGCGAGGCGTGATGTATTTGGGAAGAGGCGTATCATCGAGAGTGCAGCATCGTGAGTTTGACAAAATTATCTTCTTACTCGCAGCCGAGCAGAGTTGCGCTGGAGTGCTCTTGATGGAGTCTACGTGTCTCGTGGGTCTTTGATAGATCTACTGCCCTGAGCAGCTGTTTTCTTCTTACGAAAGACCGTATCGTCGTCAGTAGCCATGAGGCACGAAAACGAGGGCCACGTCTTGAGGTCCCGAAACTCGGCGAGGGCTTTCCCGATCCTGAATTTATTGGTGCGAGCCATTCGTACGCTTTACTGAAAAGAGAATCGAGAAGGGCACTCTCTCTTGGTATATAGCTTCATTTCGGGTGAGCAGCTATGACGGTGTCCTTCGAATAATCTCGATAGTCGGGGAGTCGTGTTATCTTTTCAGATTGATTAAGGTCTCATGCATAGGTGTCGAATAGCATCGCCCGTTTACTAGGGTTGGCCCTGCCGTAATCATGAGCCTGCTGACAGATAACAACACATTCAGCGTGCGGTATTGACGAAAGTTTAGCGGAAATATAAGGTTTTAAGCGGTAAACTCTCGATTATTAAGCAGAGATATAACATGTTAAGCGAGACCCATTTTTTAAAGCGAGGCGAGAATACTTAAGCGAGACAACAAATTTTAAAGCTATAACATCTCGTTTCTTAAGCGTCAGACCTCGCTTTGTCAAAAGCTGCAGCCATATCACGAAGCGAAATGTACATTATAAATATTACGCAAATCATATGATCGAAAAAGCTATTTCGATGGTGTATACTACAATCGAAAAACAAAACAAAACCCCAGTAGAAATCCCATCGCGAACTTGATATCTTCCAACAAAAAGCAGAGCATGAAAGCAAAAACCGAAAAATCTTTCTTTATGTAGCAGCAGGTTAACATAAAACCATACTCGATCACTTAGATTGCAAGTCGATGAAATGCCGACTAGTTCGCGTGGGGGACTTCTCGCTTCGAGATACTGGGTGGAAAGGGAAAAGGTCGTGAAATGCCAATTCTAGGAGGCAGCGGTGAGAGATAACCCGGAGCGACCGAGAATGGAAAGGCTGAAGGCGTGAGTTGAGAAAAAGCAGTAAAAGGCAGCTGATAAATTCGCTCTCGGGATTACCTCACGGAAAAGCCATGACTTCCTCTCGAATCGCCGAGGATGGTGCATGCGTACGCGACTCGTCATGCAAAGGGCATTTTAGATCAAAAATTTGAAACTCACTCCGTTCACATCCGTTACAGGGTTTGGGGGTTTGAAAAACATAGAGTTTAAAAGGAGGGGGATTTTGGGGATTGCAAAACTAACGGAGTGTTTTTGGCAATTTTACAAACTTAAAGGGTTTTTCTGGCAATTTCCACTTTTTTTTAACATTACAATCCTTCTATATAAATAACAAACAAAAGATTAGATAATCAAAATAATATATAATTCTGCTCATATTATAATATCTAACATTGATCAAGTTGGAGCATGTACGTAATGTCTAATTTGGAGATGTAATATATATATATATATATATATATATATATAAATGGTGGACTAAAGAAAATGTAGCAGTAATGACATAGGGACAAATTAAATGGTGATGATAATAATAAATCAAACATAATATGAACTATGGTAAACATATAAGAGCAATATACCAAATGATTAGTTAATTATCACTCATACACTAATATTACTTAAATGAAAAATTATCAAAAATATTTTACTTAATTAGATAAAACAAAAATAAAAAATAAAAAATGGTTACCAAAACATTCATGGAGCCTGCCTTGAAGTTGTGATGATGTTGAGGTCTTTTCTCCCTTGCAATATAAATTACTCTAGGTAATAAATATCCCTCAACATCGATTGATTTTTCATCATTTCCATCAATTAAAATCTGTATAAAAGTAAAATAAAATAAAATAAAATAAAAATAGCAGACTTTTTAAAAAATTTAATTTATGAACAATATCTAATAAAAAAATTACTTGAATTATGGTATCATGGTTTCTTGAAGTCATGTTTGAAATCCATTTGGAAAATCCTTGATGTTGTTTGAGTTCTTGAGGAACCTTTCCTTGTGTAACAACAAAATCAATCCTGTTGATCATTGCTTCATACATGTCCTACATACAATCAAAAAATTCTTCTCAAATCAATAAAATATTAAAATGACATGTATATAAAATAACATTAATGTAGAAATTGTCTACCATAATTCATTTATAATTTTCTAATTAATCCAATTTACATTTGATAGTTTCATAAGATGTGTGCGTATATAATCCTCATATAGACGTTACCAGCCGTTGGATTAAGATCCAATAGCTGACATTGATAAACAGTATTACTGTTTACTATACTATGTGTATCATACACAACTAATACAAGCAAACTACCCATCTACAATTTTATTTTTTTCATTTCACTCCTCGTGCTTCTTCCTATTTACCAACCACCACTAACATAGAGTTTCAGATTTTTTTTTTTGCGGTAAAAAGCTTCACATACTTTAATTTGCAAACAGAGCTGCAACCTACATGAGAGAGAATTGTGACTAAAACATTTTATCTATATATATATATATATATATTAATAACATATTTTAATAAAGAAAAAAAAGCCAAATATCACCATCACAAACAAATATTTTAATAACATATTTTAATAAAGAAAAAAAAAGCCAAATATCATAATCACAAGCTGTAAACGAGCTGAGCCTAGCCGAGCTTTGCCTTGTTCATGCTTGGCTCGTTACTATTTAATCGAACTTGAACTCGAGCCAAGCTTTCTTTGAGCTTCATTTTATATGTTCAAGCTTGGCTCATTACTATTTTAACCTAGCTCGAGCTCTAATCGAGCTTATTTCGAGCTTCATGCTCGAGCTCAACTTGTTAAGAAAATTCGAAGCTTAGACTTAGCTCGTTAGCTTGATTAAGGTTTGACTATTTTTTTATATTCTATTTTTTGATTTAATAAACTTATTTAATGAATCATTATCAAGTGTGACTCAACTCGATTTGAGTTTGATTATATTAATGATTACTACAAATAAAATTGTAAATGATACTATAAAAGAGCTTTTAATACAATAAATGAGTTGTTCACAAGATTTAATGAGCCGAGTTTGGTGGTATTCAAGCTTGGCTCATTTATCTTATGAGCTCATTTAACTTAATAAACTAGCTGACCCGAGTTTTTAATGAGCTGAGCCTTCGAATAGTAGTTTATAGGCCTATATGTGTAACTCAAATTGACAACAATGACATGGCCACATATACACCTTAATACACACACACACACACACACACACACACACACACACACATATATATATATATAAACGAACTCACAATCGAGCTTATAAACAAGTTTGTTCATGAGCTTGGTCACAAGCTTGTTTACGAGCTGTGTTCCCGAGCCAAAACGAGCCGAGCTTTCGGCTGCTCAAGCTTGGCTCGTTTATTAATCGAGCTTGAAAATGATGTTCAAGCTTGACTCGTTTACAATATGGGCTGACCACGAACGAGCCCTTATCGAGCCGAACACCGAGTTACTCACGAACGGCTCGGCTCAAATACACCCCTTTCACAAACAAATATTTTAATAAAAAAAAAGCCAAATATCACCATCACAAACAAATATTTTAATAAAGAAAAAGCCAAAATATATCACCTTCATTTGGGACCACTCCTTAGAGATAGACAAGCTGGAAGAAGAGGAATGATAAGCCTTGACGAAAAATGCATTTGGTGACCTTGGCTCAACATCAAACTTGTTGCAAAATGGAATCCAATGTTTTGCAAACTTGCATGCTTCATATAGAGCATAAAAAGTAAGTTCTGAACCAGCATCATCTGAAAGATACACACTCAATTTCTCTTTTGGATAATCATAAGCCATCATTTTTTTGGGGAAAGAGGAGCGGGACGAACCCACTGAGAGCCGGGCGGGACGTCATGACGCTCGGTGGAGCAGTGGGGAGCAGGGCCATGACTCACGCGGCCTGAACCAGCCCGTACACAACCACTATTCACAACTCCCGAAATGCCGCTCAGGTAGAATCGAACTCTCACCACTCGATGGGAGCTCTATCGGCTGACCCGCTGTCATCAATAGAGCCCTGCGGTCGTTGGCGAATCATAAAGCTCATCATTGATAACACTGTTGACATCACTAAACTCGGCGGCTCGGCAACCGGATCGGCAGTGCAAATGAAAACATCAACCATGGGAAGTTCGTTCCCATGTCTATACATTACATTAAAGAAAAGTTGGTAAAACATGCACTTTCTTTTTTATGATTAAAGAAAAAAACACAAAAAAAAAAGAAAAAAAAGAAAGAATACAGGTTTTTATTGTGTATGTACCTTTGCAAGAGTCTTTCTTTGAAGGTTTGATGATAAATTGGATTCCAACGAACGGATTGAGTTATAATCCAATAGAATGAAAACCATAGCTCGGATGCAAACAATGAAATCCATGCAAAAGTCAAACTATAATGTTCTAAAGGGATGTGAGTGAGTCTATAGAACAATATAGATAAGATATAAAGCTAGCATAAAGTTTGTAGAGTGATCTTCCCTTAGCTCCATATGTTTTGAATAGAGAAGAAATACTGGTGCTCATCTCTCCTGCCTTTCTATTTCTTTATCTCTAGAACTTGAGGGATTGGCTTGTGTAAATGATCTAGATATATAGATATATATAGCTCAAGAAATGAACTATTTAGTGGGTAAATAGGTAAAAAACAAGTTATTTTTTTCTTTATTATTTCTGATTAATTAATTATTTATTTATTTTATCTTTGGTCACTAATTAGAAAATGTCAAGTTGCTTGCACAATAAATATATGTCATGATAACCACTCTGATACATAGGGGACCAAAGAAATAATGATTCAAGGATAGCAAACGGACAATGATTCGCAGATTCTTCTAAGTTTTAGAAAAATCTCAAGGGTTTTTAAGACTTTCGTATTACCCAAAACTTCCTTCATTTTCCAAGTATATGTCCATTAAATTCTTGATGGTGAGACTTTATTTTATTTTTTCACTCTTTTATTTATTAATTAAATGAATTTGTTAAATTAGATTAATTAATGACCATGTGATCTATTAGTATAGAATTTCTTAAATAAAATATTTAAATCTCATTGAGAAGACAAGTTTGAACTTTAGGCTTCGCAGAATTAAATGTTTTTGAGTTTGTTGTTATGCTTTACTCATATGCCTGCTCTAACACATTATTTTCACACATTTGTATGAAAAAAAATTAATGCTGATGAATAGAATGACCTTGCCTAGATATTGTGAGCTAAAGAGCAGAATTGTGTCAACAGCATCCCTAGTGAGCTTGCCAATTGGTAAAAAAAAAAAAAATAGGAAAAGTAGGATGATTGGGGCATAAGGGTAAAATAGTAATTTTAAATCTATGATTAAGTTTAGAAAACATGAATTAAGAAAACAATAAGGATGTATTCAAGGGAGATGAGTGACATGACTGAATATTAATATAATATATGTCAATTATTGTATGCTACTTTGTGTAGACCCGACTACGGTTTAATTTGGGTTTGGTTTCAGATCCAAACTGTCGGTTTTGATTTTATAAATTATAGAACCAAAACCGAACTGTAGTCTTAAGGTTCCACTTTTAAATTCGATTCCAATACGATTCTGGATTCGGTTCGGTTCTAAATGATTTAGTTATGATTAATTAAAAAATATAAAAAATTATATTATATATATTTTTATTTAAAAAATAAAATTGGAATTGGAACCAGCGGTTCGGTCCGGTTTGGGTTCCGGTTTTTAACTCATAAGAACTTTAACTGGAATCTTAAAGTTTTGATTCAAAATTTTGGTTTGGAACTGAAACTGTTTTCATAGTTTCGGTTCAGTTCCAATAGTGTCGATTATGGTTTGATTCTATGTTTCGAACTGAACTAGGGTCAAGTCTAACTTTCTTTTTAGTAACAAATATTAAGTGGTGAGTGATGATTGAGTATGTATTTATAAACGTCAATTATTTGCAAATAAATGATTTATACATTATTATTAATAATATTCATTGATTGATGGTTCATGATACTGTGTGGATGTGGCCATGATTAGGAGTTAACAATATTGACAATCATTTCTCATAATTTTTTTGGACTAAACATACTACCAACCACATCTAATATTTGCATAACAAAATTAGTTATATAAAATCCACTTATATGCTATTTGATTATTTGGCATTTGATAAAATATTTTTAGCATTGCTGGAAAAAATAAATAATAAAATATTAAAAAAAAATCAAAGGTTGATATTTTTAATAATATAAATACAATTACGTGAAGAAAATGTATTGGAAAAAAAAAAATTTACTCTGTCCAGCTTATAGAGAATCAAAGTAGCTCTCCTAGTCATTAAATTAATCATCAACATTTTATCAAAAATACCATTTATCCATTCTTTTAAATACTTTAAAATTTTTATTCTCTCTAGCTATAAATAAATGCATTAATTATAAATAACTATTCTTAAAATATTTTTTTAAAAAATATAATCTCTATAGTTAGCTATGAAATGTCAAATATTTAAATATGTATATTATAGTATAAACGGTGTACTAAATATCACTTATTAATTTTTTTTATATTTACAATAATAAAAGTAATATTAAAACAGATATTTAATGGCACTCCCTAGTGTGTGTTTGTATTTAAATTTTTTTTTAAGTACAAAAATATATACCTGAAAAACTCGAAAATGAAAAATCAATATGAAAAGAAATTATTCAATTTTTTATTGGGAAAAAATTTTAAGATAACAAGACAAGAAGGAATTAATGTTTTTTGTCACAAAAGAAAAAATAAAAGAAAAAAAAAGTTTGTGTCTTCAGTGCTTTGATGCAGATATTTTGTACCCATAAGAAGGATGGGAAGAAAATTCCAGTTTTGCTTTGACCTGATGATTGAAAAAGTTTTGAGAAAACTCCTCAAAGACTTTTCATATTCAAAATATATTCAAGCAGGATAAGAAAAGTAAAGCAGTTGCTTATTGTTTGTTTTTGAAAAATTTCAGGGGACATTATGAGGAAAAGACAAAAAAAACAAAGAAGCGAATGTTTGATGATGAAATCACATGATGAGGATAAATAATATTATATATTTTTGTCAATAATTGTTTGAAAGGATAGGTTCAATTTTTATTATTTACAATGCTTGAATCTTTCTCATAAATCATATATCAAACTCTAATTAATAAAAAAAAGGTTCATATTGAGATACCATGATATTCAAAATATTCAAGAATGAGATTTGTTAAAAAATTCAAAAGAAAAAAAAAACTCAGTATTATTGAGTCTACTACAATTGGTTTATTTTATAAAATAAATTAGGAGAAATCATTATTAGGTATAATTAGACCAAATATAGAAAATAAATTCAATCACCTCCACATTGGAAAGGGTGAATAGTATTTTTTTTTTTTGCCAAGTGAAAGGCTGGATGAACAATTCTCTCTCTCTCACAATATTGGTTGGAGTGAGTGATTTATAATTTATTTAGTTTTTTCAAAAAATAAATAAATAAATAAATTCAACAAACAAACTTGTAAAGATTTAAAATTTCTAAATAATGCTTGAATAGTAAAATAACATTTCATGTGTCAACCTATAGAATAGTGATCAAGGTTGTGTGACCATTTGGGCATTAATTACCAACATATGCTAAGAGAAAGATATTTAGTAATATTTTCAAAAATACTTATCTTTGGCTGTTAGATCAAATTTAGGTTTCATAAACAGGCATTGGGTTGAATACTTAACACAAGGATGGTGTAGAACTTAGAATTTACTTATAACATTCAAAAGAAATCTCTCTCTCATGCATTGGGTTGAATACTTGGCACAAGGAATAGAAATATCTCTCTCTCTCTATATATATATACATATATCTAGTAAAGCAATTTCGCATCACATACCTATGTTTATATGACAAAGTCTTGAATATCAAACTACTAATAGAAGAGATAAAATAAGAATACAGTGGTTTTATAAATTTAGGAAGATCAGAATATCCCTCTTAAATTTGCAACCAAGTCTCCAATGATGTCAGTGATTAACACATAAAATCTTATCCCATAAGCATCACCTTAATTAACCTCCTGTTGGATTCAACCATTATTGACACAACATCCTTTCTTCTAGATCTCAACACAATATTCATGGATAATAAAGTCTCTCTTTCGAGATCAATCAATATTCTTAGGAGATCCCATTGGCTTCTAGCCAACAAAACTCTTGAGAAAAGACTTGTATAGCTGTCTGTCCCACAATCCCTCTCTTGAATTTTTCCTTTCGGTCTTTATTCTTCATAAACTTGAAATCTTGTGTCATGGCGATTTTACAACATGAGTTATGCCTTTGCCTAAAAACACTTGCTACATATGGTTGAGGCACAATTTAGGTTGCAACATGACTTCACAATATCATCAACCTTCCTAGTTAAGATTGAGTCAAACTGTTATTGTTAAGGAGAGAAATCAGAACAATCAAGAGCCTCATAATTGAAATGATTCTAGATTGATATGCCATCATGTAATTATCTTTATTTCTACTTATAATCCTAAAATCATGGATTGTAGCTAGAAATGTGGATCGTGATAGTTAGATGGAATACATGTATAAATGTATGCTCTTGTACAATTGAAGATATAGAAAAAGACATTAGAGTAAATTCTCATGTTGTTCTTGACAAACATATCAAATTCTTTCATGGTACCAGAGCAAATCGTTCTTGAGACCTAAAGAATCCAAACCAAGCATCAAGACATTACCTCATGGTCGAGGAAGACATTCTGAAATTGGAGGCCGACAAGAAAGAGTCTGCAATTTCACATACCTCAGAACCATGGGAGAAGTCAAGACATTCTCTCTAAATACACTACACAAATCAAGCTGAAGCTATTATAGTCCCACAATCGATGACAATGGCCCTAACAATTAAGAACAAGAAAGGACTTGTTGATGGATCGATCAAGAGACCCTCCCACAATGAGGCAAAGCAACAACAATGGGATAGAGTGGACATGCTTGTCAAAGCATGACTGCTTGCATCCATGTCGAAGGAGATATCAAAGAGTGTCCGGCATTGCGGCACTGCAAGAGCTATGTGGCTCGAATTAAAGAAGAGATTTTCTCATACCAACACAGTTCAATTATTCCAACTCAAAAAAGCCATTCATGATTGTGGGCAAAGCACCCCCTCTGTCACCACATTCTTCACAAAGCTAAAGGCGCTATGGGATCAAAAGGATTCTGTTTATGCATTTCCTGCTTGCACATGTGAGGCAGCTACAGAGATAAGGAAGTACATGGAGGCACAAAAGACTATGCAGTTTTTGATGGGGCTGAACGATCATTTTTCTTTAATTTGAAGCAATGCTATCAGCTTGGATCCCTTGCCTAAACTTAACAAGGCATACTCCACAGCCTTGCGCCATGAGAAGCAAGCAGAGGTATCAAATAGCAAGGTTGTAGTGCCGGTGGAAGCTACTGCATTTGTTGCCAAGAAATTCAGTAAAGGCACCACAAGGTTAGAAGGAGAATTAAGATGTGAAATTTGTAATTACACAAATCATAGCACTAAGAATTATCGTGCGCATCTCAAATGTACCATTTGCAATAGACAAGGTCATTCTCAAGAGTACTGTCGTGCACACCTTAAGTGCACTCACTAAAATGGGAAGGGCCACAAACAAGAGATTTGTCAGAAAAAGAGGAATGTTAAAGCCAACCAAACAAGTTCTTCAAGCAATGGTGAGTGCTTTCCTTTGTCAAGGACTGAGTGCCAACAAATGTTGGGGGTTTTGAGTAAAATAAAGAATGGAGCAAGGACCTCAAATGGAGATCAGTTGCTTGAGATGCTAGGCACAGGCAAGGAATCTACGGCCAATGTGGTTGGTAACATTCCTAACTATGAGAAAATCTCAAGTAAAGTACATACTATTTATCAAAATAAAGGAACATCCATATGGATCCTTGATAGTGGTGCCAGTAACCACATAGTCTGTGATTTTTTCTTTCTCACCACATCCAAGCCCACACACAATCATTTTGTTAAATTGCCTAATGAAACCAAACTAAAAGTCTTCCACATTGGAATGGTCACATTCACTTCTGAATTCATTCTCCATAATGTGCTATGTGTCCCCGATTTTTTATCTCAATCTCATCTCAATCAATAAACTTACATTTGATTCATTTTATATCACCATCTTTCAAAGACAAATATGTTTTGTTCAGGACCTACAATCGGGGAAGACGATTGGGACCGGAATTGAGGATAAAGGACTCTACTACCTCAAATTTTCCAAGGAAGGAACATGCAATGTAGTGAACTCCCCATCACCTGACCTATGGTGACCTATGGCACCAAAGGCTCAGGCACCTGTCAAGGAAAGTATCATCTTTATTTTCTTTTCCAGCAAATAAATCTTACAATGCAAGCACTCGTTCAATTTGTCCTTTAGCTAAGCTTACTAGACAAAGTTTTCCTTTAAGCAATACAATCAATCCTTCTTGTTTTGAGTTAATTCATGGGGACATATTTGGGGAGGGGAGGAGTATCATGTTCCTACATTCTCTGGGGCAAAATTCTTGCTCATTATTGTCGATGACCATTCCCGAGCCACCTGGGTCTATCTCATGAAACACAAATCAGAAGCAAGAGGCCTTCTCATCCAATTCATAAATTTAACTGAAACCAATTCCACAAGAGAGTTAAAACAGTTAGGAGTGATAATGGTCCTAAGTTCAAATATTTAGAATTTTATTCCTCTAAAGGTATTCTCCACCAAACCAGTTGCATCAATACCCCACAACAAAATGGAGTTGTTGAGAGCAAACACAAACATTTGTTGAATGTTGCCCGAGCCTTACTTTTTTAGGCACATTTACCTAAAGAATTCTAGGGTGAATCCATTCTTACAACAACATATCTCATCAATCAGACCCCCACTCCTCTTCTTCAAGATAAAACACCATTTCTGATACTTTTCAATAAAGTGACAAATTATTCTCATCTCAAAGTTTTTGGATGCAAGTGCTTCACATCTACATATCCACTCAGACCCACAAAATTTTATCCAAGAGCAAAAAAATGCATGTTTCTCTTCTATCCATATGGACAGAAAGGATATAAAGTCTTTAGTTTGCATGATCAAAAGATCCTAGTTTCTAGGGACATGATTTTTCATGAGGATGAGTTTCCATATAAACATGATACCCATCACTCTTTACCTTTCCATTCACATGATTCTCTACCTCCAATCCTCTTGTTCCTTTCTCCAACTCAAACACCTCTCATTGATGATGACATACCTCCACAAAATCCTCTCGTTAATTTAGATCACACCCCTTAAGCCATATCTTCACTAAGTCAACCTTTTTCAACCTCAACCCCTTCCGCTGATGTTCACTCACATTGAGGTGGTACTTCCCTTATGTCCCAGTCCGTCGGCTTTCTCAACTGAGGTTGAACAAGTAGGTACTACGACTCACCCTATTTCAAATGTATTGTCTTATAATCATCTTTCTCCTAACCACAAAGCCTTCAAAGCCAAAATTTCTATTGAAAAAGAACCTAGAAATTTTTCATAGGCCTTCTTGGATCCCAAATGGAGAAGAGCAATGAGTGAGATCACAGCCTTGCAAAATAATAATACATGGAGTTTGGTGCCACCTCCCTTTCACAAAAAGCCAGTTGGATGCAAATGGGTTTATAAGATGAGATATAAACTGGATGACAGTGTTAAATGATAT
The DNA here is from genome assembly GCF_009730915.1 of Dioscorea cayenensis subsp. rotundata. Classification (NCBI taxonomy): domain Eukaryota; kingdom Viridiplantae; phylum Streptophyta; class Magnoliopsida; order Dioscoreales; family Dioscoreaceae; genus Dioscorea; species Dioscorea cayenensis. Next base: position 34,103 of record NW_024087319.1, read on the forward strand.
AAAGCTCTTTTAGTGGCTAAGGGATACAGTCAAGTCGAAGGTAATGATTACAAAGAAACTTTTGCACTAGTAGCCAAGCTCACAATAGTCCACGTGCTTCTTAGTATTGCTTCAATACAAGGATGTCATCTCCATCAATTGGATGTCAATAATGCATTTTTAAATGGTGATCTTTATGAAGATGTGTACATGTAGTTAGCACCTGGATTTGGATACAAGGGGGAGCATAGAGTATGCTAATTACATAAATCGCTATACGGCTTGAAGCAAGCTTCAAGGTATTGGTTTTTGAAGCTCACCACTGCACTCCTAGCTTTTAGATTTTGACAATCTTGGTCAAAGTACAATCTTTTTGTATGGGTATCACAAGGCAAATTTCTGGCCCTCCTAGTATATGCTGATTATGTTATATTAGCAGGAAATAACATTGAAGACATTAAAGAGATGAAGCAATCTCTTGCCAAGTAATACAAACTCAAAGACATGGGAAAGTTAAAATATTTTTTTGGGGATTGAAGTAGCAAGATCGAAGGAAGGCATAGTGTTGTGCCAAAGAAAATACACCTTGGAAGTGCTAGAAGACAGCGGCTTTCTTGGTTAAAAATCTTCAAATTTCCTGTTGAATAGAACTTGTCATTAACGCAAGATGATGGTGCAATATTGTAGGAGCTTCATAGTATAGAAGGTTGGTTGGGAGGCTCATCTACCTCACGATCACAAGACCGGACCTTGTTTATGCAGCACACATTCTAAATCAATACATGGACAAACCACATCAACCACATTTGGATGTAGCTCACAAAGTTTTACTCTACTTCAAATCTTCACCAGGGCAAGGTATTTTTCTATCTTCTGCTAGTTCGATGCAACTCAAAGCCTACTGTGATGTAGACTAGGCAAGGTGTAAAGATACGAGACGTTCTACAATAGGTTCTTGTATCTTTCTAGGCATTTATTGATATCTTGGAAGACTAAGAAACAGACCACCATCCTCGATAGAGTGCTGAGGCTAAGTATCGATCAATGGCTACAACTTGTTGTGAGATTACATGGTTACTCAATGTTTTGAAAGATTTGAACGTTGATTATAAAGTTGTTATCCCTTATTTTGTGACAATCAAGTGCCCATTCACATTGCTTCCAGTCCAATTTTTCACGAACGTACAAAGCACATTGAGATTGATTGCCATGTTGTCTATGAGAAGGTACAAAAGGGCATTATCAAAACCTTCCACATTTGAACACATGAACAACTTGCTAATTTGTTTATCAAACCCTTGATTTCCAAGCAGTTCACTTTATTCTTGAGCAAATTGGGTTTAATCAAAATATACACCAACTTGAGGAGGAGATTAAGGAGAGAAATCAGCACAATCAAGAGCCTCATAACTGAAATGATCCTATATTGATATGCCATCATGTAATTATCTTTATTTCTATTTATAATCCTAAAATTGGGGATCATAGCTAGAATTGTGGCTAGTATCTAGAATTGTGGATTGTGATAGCTAGATAGAATACATGTATAAATGTATGCTCTTGTACAATTGAAGATATAGAAAAAGACATTAGAGTAAATTCTCACGTTGTTCTTCACAACATATCAAATTCTTTCAGTTACGCCCCAGCCCAAAGCCAGGCCCTCTGATAGACCGACCACATGCAACAAGGCTTAGCCTACTGGGTGCAAGGCCTCATATTTTATATCCAGTTAGAGTTATAACCAACAAACAAGAAAGGAAACAATAATACAGAAAAACAGACAAATAATAGTAAACATAAATAATTTGAGCATGGGCTTTAACAACCCTACAAATACGCAATATGCCACACTTAACAGTCTGAAACAAAAACACAAATAGAATACAAGTCTCGCTCACACAGAAAAACACACTACAAGGTCTACAACCTTAAAGTTCAATTATTTAAAATAAAAATGACAACTACAGAAACAAAACCCGAATCTTCGACTAATATGCTTGTAAAGGTATAATAACATACAAAAATACAGAAAATAAATAAACAAATAAAATAAAATCAGAATACTGATAACAGACAGAAAACCAGAAGTGTACATCTCCCTGACTAATAAACATAATCAACAGCTCAAGGCCGGATCTTCGACTGTGTAGTCGGAACAGACAGAATATCAACAGCTGAAGCTGGAATATCTTTGATCACAATCGGACCAGACATGCATGGCAGGTAGCGCTATTACAGATAATATGTGCGCATGACTAGGACTTACTCCTCCTAGTGCAAATTGCCAGGAATGGAGATGTACTAAAAACTACAGAAAATATGCAGTATAGACAATGAAATATAGAATAAATCAATTTTCTAACATAAATAATTAATATAAATAAATAGTATTCACAGAATAAACATTGAAATACCAACAAAATAAAAATAGAATAGATGAATAAGTAAATTTCCCAATATTTAAAATAATATTTATATACGGGAAATACATAGTCATACGAGTGCGAGAGCCTACCTGATCCAGAAATATGACATTTAAAGTAATTATTGGGAAAATAACATTTTTTTTGTTTGGTATGCATTGGAAAGTTTAATTAAATTGATGAGAAAGTAATATTTTTGTGTTTGGTATTGGAAGATATTCTTTAGAATCTATTGGCATAATGACAGAAATACCCTTATGTTATTTTACTTATTCACAACTTCTTAATCAATTTTTAATATTAAAATAGTAATATGGTTTTAAATGTATAAAATATATTTAATATTAAATATTTAAATACAAAAATTTATTTAATAATAAATAATAATATGTTTTCGATATTAAAATAATAAATGAAGTTATTAAAATAATAATAACATATTTCATTAAAACATATTTATTTAATAAAATACTAAATATAATTAATAAAAATTAAAAATTACATTTCTAAATAAATATTTAAAATAATAAAAATATATGAATAATAATAAATTATTATATTAGAATTACTAAAATAATTAAATAATACATTTTTATTATAAATTATTGTAAAGGTTGCTAAACTCGTAGGTGTGGTTAGCTATCCCCTGTAGGTGGGGTTGAAGAGAAAAGAGTTCTTTAAGAAAAAAGAGTGCTTACTTGAATAGCTTCCTGAGAATTTTAAACCTAATCCTTCTGTACTTAGAGTAAAAGAAGGCCAAGGATCAAACTCAGGGATTTCTTCTATTACTTGAAAAGAAGGTTCCGAGATATCAGAACTACATCCCATGGTCTCCTTACATAGATGGAGAGCCATGACACATTTACAAACTTTACCCCTGCCAGCTGTCTAAAGCAAGGGCATCCTTAGTCCTTAAGGAACAAAAAGTAAATTACAACATACTACCCTTTCTAGATAATAATAATAATAATAATAATAATAATAATAATAATAATAATAAGGGTAATTAAGTATTTTTACAACATTCTTATAGAGAATAGACCTAGTCTTTTTCCATAGCTTCTAAAATAGATGCTGAGTCCTCATCCATTTCTCTAGAAATATCTTGTTAATTAGATTTGTTTTCCGAATCCTTCAGGTCTTTAGCCTGGTATGGGTCCAACACTCCTGTTTCTGATGGCTACACCATTCAAAACCCAAACACTTGCTGTTAATGCTTCTCCCAATAATTCCCAGTCATCAGTTGGACCTTTGAAATTTACAAAATAGTCACTATAAGTTATGCTTTCTCCTAATTGTAAGTGATTAAAAGGTCCATTTGTATACTTCAGCCATCGAGGTTTATGACGGCTTAGTAAAATATTGTGTGTTGCTGGGAAGAATTCTTTGCCATTATATCTTGGGAGTTCAAATATGATATGAGCTTTAAAGCCATCGCCTCTTGCATAGCATGATATCAAGTTTTGTAATTTTGGGCCAAAAAAAGAGGTTACTTCTTCTTCATTGGGGATGGATAACAAGAGTAACATCCGATTAAAAAATAATTCCCCTACTATTTCTTTTTAATTAGTCTAGATAAAGTTTCTTTTTATTGTTTTGCTGAAGGAAATCATAAACACAGGTTCCACTCTGAAGATCATCAGCTGAATTTCCTGTGTGATGCATCTTTTACTTTGATATATAATTCTGCCAAAAAAGTCAGAAAAATATTTTTATATTGCTGATAAAGGTTTAGATCTTAGCAAGAAAAATTCTAAAAAACTGAAAGAAGTTGAGCAAAAACTCGAGTTTTTAAAAGACTCAAAGCAAAGAAATAATAAGGAGGATATCCAAAATATCCAACAAATTCTCACAAACCATCTTTCAAGAGAGAAACAAGAACATTCCCTCCTAATTAAAAACTTAGAAGAAAAAATCAATAAATTAGAATCCTTTGTTTCTAATTTATTGATAACAGTAAGTAAACTTTTGGAAGACTTGGTTATAATTCTTCAACAGCCTATAAGTTGAAAATTGATAATGTACTAGTCCATTTAGAAAGGCTATTGAAGGAAAACCAATATCTCTAGAAGCAGATGATGAATGGTCTATTTCCTTAGAACCTCAACAACCTACAGCCATTCAATATTGGCCTTCAACAAAAGGAAAGCATACTATATCCTTCAGATTCTTAGAACACAAAGCACCTACATCCACCCAAGACATTAAATCAAAAGGTGATACAGAAATGATTAATGTTGTCATTGCCCAAGACACCCCATATTTGGACAAAAGAAGATTTTGATAATAGTATTGATATCGATGAGTTATGGAAACCCATCAATTTCCAGGCAAATACTACATCAAGATCTTTAAAAACTGAAGCCCTGAGTGATTCCTTTACTCCTCTGCTAGAAGAAACTTAAATGAGTAATGAGGAATTATTTGCATATATGCAAATGCAATGGAGAAATGATTTTGATATTAATTCAAATTATCCAACCTTAAGGATAGACAGTCTTTATGAATGATGTTGAAAGTAGCAATGCTCCTATAACATTTTCACAAGTTAGAGTTAGTGGAGTACCAACATTCGGACCACCAGTAGTAACTCCACAACCAATAACTCAAATATCTTTTAGCCAACCACAAAGGGTACCAACAGCAAGACCTTACCTCTATGATAATCTTCCTACATTACCTGCATCAAATGCCCAAACAGGATCAGTGTTAACACTTCGTAGATTTTCTACCTGGGAGGAAACTATTAAAAGATGGGAAAGCAATACTATAACTCATGTAGCGACAAAACTTTTGCAGACAATATTGATAAGTTAATGTATATTGAGAATTTGTTAGGAGAAACTGTCAAGCTTTATTTCCGAAATTGGAGAACAGCCTTCAATTCCCACAAGAATTTCAGGCACTTGTTAATGGTGCAGAAGACATATCCAATATAACCTCACAGATCAGACAAATTATTTTAGGATATGACCAATATTGAGGTCAAGAAAAAATGCAAAGACAAGCTCTCTTCGACCTAGATAGACTCATGATATCTAACATGAAAGACATAGAACAATACTCAATGACCTTTTTAGCTTTAGCATGGAAAACTGGTGCTGCATTCTTAAGTCCAGAGCTTAGTGCAAAATTTTTTAGAAAACTACCTCCTCCCTTCAACACAAGATTACAAGAATTATGGGACCAAAAATTCTCAAATATGCTTGTTGGAGTAGCACCAAGAATAGCCTTTACTTATAAGGTATTACAAGATCTCTGCCAAACCAATGAATGAAATAGGCAGGCCAAAGACTTTTCTTTTTGGAAAAGTATTGAAGTTCCGGGCTAGTATCAAAAAAGCCAAAATCCAAGAAAAATGTTACATAGGTCAAGAAAGTATCAAGGACAAAAGGCCAACAATAATCAAGTAAGAAAATTTAAATCTTACAAAAAGAGTGCTAGTCCAGCAAAATGCAAATTCTATATCTGCGGAGAAATTGGCCATTACGCTAGAGAATGCAACAGTAAAACCGTCAACAAAGCAAGGCTTCATATATATCAAGACTTAGATCTTGAACAGGATTGGGACATAGTTAGTCTGGATAATGGAAAGGATCCAAATAACTCAGATAGATGTTCTTATTCTGATAATGAACCAGACCAAATAAAAAGAAGTTAGTTTCCTAACCCTGACTTACTTCTTATGATTCTGAATCAAACACTATGATTGGAATTTAGTAAGAGCTACTAAAATATTAACACAAGCTCAACAACAATGTCTGCATGAATGGAACCATCATCCATATGTTGATTATATCAACAACATTTGTTTTTTTCTGCAACATAAAGCCTGTCAAAGGCATGAGAACAACATGCAAGAATTGCCAAATTCTGTTATGTTCTTTATGTGAAAACCTTAAGTTACAAGTAGAGGTACCAAATGATTCTTTGCTCCTACCAGTAACAAAAGTAGACTACAAAGCTCTTATACATGAGCAGGCCATGAGAATTGTCGAACTAGGTGATGAAGTAAGAAACCTTTCGCAACAGCTTATGATAATAAAGGCCAAAAATTTAGCAGAAGATTTCGCCAACTTGAATTTACAAAGACAAGATTGCTCACGAGAACAGGTATGTATGGCTTCCATTCCAGAAACTGATGATGCATCTTTGTTCTCTTTAGCAGCCGTAGTAAACAACTTGTTGAATTTTACAGCAATCATAGAAATTGGTGAAAAATCTTATCCTGTTAGAACTATTCTAGATATAGGAACTACGAAAATGTTGTATTGCTAGTAATGCCTTACCAGAATCTTGCTATGAAGATATAGATAAACCAGTAACCCTTCTAGGCTTAAAGAGTAGCAAGACTTCAACATTGAAACTAAAACCAACAACAGTAGTATTAAATAAAGAAAAATATCCTCTTCCCTTGACTTATGTTACACCCATAATAACTGACAATCTCCAGTTTGTTTTAGGGATGAATTTAATTCATTCCTTTAAAGGAGGAATTAATATTTGTCAAGGAGTGATCACATTTTATAGGAAGATAGATATCATTCAAACTTCCCTAGTAGTAAAGAGAGTAATTGGGTCTATATCATCACCAGAAAAAGAAGAAATACCAATGCTCCTAGAAGAAGAAGATTTCCTATAAAGATATTCAGCAGATACAAGATAATCTTTTCTACAATATAAGGAATTTAACCGACTTTGAATCACAAATAATTCCTATATTAAGTAGATTAGAACAGTTGCATTACATAGGCAACAATCCATTAGAACACTGGAAAAAGAACAAGGTCTTATGTCATCTAGACCTTATCAATCCAGACATAACAATACAAGACAAACCAATTATACCTTCACCAGAAATGGCTGAAGAATATAAAAAACACATTACTGAATTAATGACATTAGGAGTTATACGACCATCTTCAAGTCGAGACAGAACAACAGCTTTTATTGTCAACAAACATTCAGAACAAATAAGAGGCAAAAGCCGCATGGTCTACATTTACAAAAGACTAAATGGCAATGCATACAAAGACCAATATACCCTACCAAGAATAGATTATCTCCTACTAAAGATAAAAGACAAAAAAAAAATATCTACAGTAAGTTTGACTTAAAATCAAGATTCCATCAAATCATGATGAGCCCAAACAGCATAGAATGGACGGCATTCATATGTCCTCATGGTCATTATGAATGGTTGGTAATGCCCTTCGGGCTTTTTAATGCACCTATAGTATTTCAAAGGAAAATGGACACCATCTCTAACACATATTCAGATTTCATATGTGTTTATATTGATGATATCTTACTATTTTCTGATAACATTACTCAGCACGTCCAACATCTGTTAAAGTTCTTTGAAATATGTGAGCAAGAAGGACTGATCCTCTCTAAAACTAAGATGAAGATAGGATTAACAAGGATTGAATTCCTAGGACTCAAAATAGGAAAAGAAGAGATCAAGTTACAGCCACATATAATCAAAAGCATAATAGAATATCCAGAGCAACAACTAGAAACCATCAAAGGTTTACAACGATTTTTAGGAATATTAAATTATGCAAGGAATTATATTCCAAACTTGAGTAAGTATACTAGGGTGTTTTATAATAAATGCTCTCTTAAAGGAGAAAGAAAATTTAATGCTCAAGATTGGAAAATGGTAAAACAAATTAAAGGGATAATTGAAAAATTACCTCTAATTTTACCAACTCCAGACAGTTATATAATTTTAGAGATAGATGGATGTCTAGAAGGATGGGGAGGAATCCTTAAATGGAAACCTTCTAAAAAATCATCTCCTTCACAAGAGAAGATTGCTAGATATTATAGTGGAGTTTATAAAACCATTATTACTATTGTAGATACTGAAATAATGGCTTGTATATACTTTGCAAAACTTTAAAATATTTCTGTATGATAAAAGTAAATTTACACTTAGAACAGACTGTATAGATATAGTTAACTTCTATAATAAAATTAATAATAAAAAGTTATCTATTAATAGATGGATTAATTTTGTGGATCAATTAACTAGAATTGGTCTTGTTGTTTATATAGAACATATCAGAGGAAAGGAGAACTTAGGAGCAGACCGGCTATCCAGAATAATCTCAACAAGTCCTTACAGGTAAATGGCGAAAAAAGGTAAAAAAGAATTACCACCGAAGAAAGACATCAAAAGTAAGAAATTACCATAGTTTATAGAAGGAGCCAAAGGTAACTTTAGGTTTCCTTATGGACTAGAGCTTGATGTCCAACACAAATGCTCTATGGAACTTCAATAGCCACAACAAAGATTAGTGCCATAAATGCACTATGCCATTATTTTGTAAAAGAAACAAAACAAGATTACGAGTACTTCATAATCTTTGATGGAAAAAAGGCAAGAATATATCATACTTGGGGAAACCTACAAAAAGCTGTAGGCAAAAGAAATACTTCGCAAGGATGGAGAGGGTTCTATACCCAACATGCTACTGAAAAAGCATTCAGACAATATATTGAATCTGAAGGGAGCAAGATTTTACAGCCCCCAAGAAGCAATATTATACAAGAAAGGTCAGGACAAAACTTTCACAAATTTTCGATATTAATGAACATGAAATTATCTTTTAGACAACAATGGCTTTCCAACTTACCCACTGAAGTGCAGTTGATTATTTCAAACAAGATAAAACAAGATTTATATTTTGATCTCTCAGTGCTTCAGGAACTAATTGGAGATCTCAATGAAAGTTCAACACTAGGGCTGGAAGTAGATAAGTATAGTGGACTGTCACTACAAAAAAATTATGCCCCCCCCCACCACCACCCCAATACTACTTGCCAAAATAGATTGGGAGCAATTTGCCATCAAGGAAATGGTAGGGGAATTATTTTTTTTAATGGGATGTTACTCTTGTTATCCATCCCCAATGAAGAAGAAGTACCCTCCTTTTTTGGCTCAAAATTACAAAACCTGATATCAAGCTTTGCAAGAGGCCATGGCTTTGAAGCTCATATCATATCTGAACTCACAAGATATAATGGCAAAGAATGGTGTAGCTATCAGAAGTAGGAGTGTTGGACCTATACCAGGCAGAAGACCTGAAGGATTCTGAAAACAAATCCAACCAGCAGATATTTCTGGAGAAATGGATGAGGACTCAGCATCTATATTAGAAACTATGGAAAGAGATTAGGTTTATTATCTAGAAGAATGTTGTAAAAATACTTAATTTCCCTTATTCTTATCTAGAAAGGGTAGTTTGTTGTAATTTACTTTTTGCTCCTTAAGGACTAAGGATGCCTTGCTTTAGATAGCTGGCAGGGGTAAAGTTTGTAAATGTGTTATGACTCTCCATCTATATAAGGAGACCATGGGATGTAGTTCTGATATCTCGGAACCATCATTTCAAGTAATAGAAGAAATCCCTGAGTTTGATCCTTGGCCTTCTTTTACTCTGATTACAAAAGGATTAGGTTTAAAATTCTCAGGAAGCTCTTCAAGTCTCTTCAAGTAAGCACACTCTCTCTTTTCTTAAGAACTCTTTTCTCTTCCCTTTCCGCTTCAAGGTGTCTAGCATTACTCATTGTTGTTGTCATTGTTGTTGTTGTTGTTGTTGTTTCAATCCTCTCTACAAGCTAAATTTTGACTAATGTCAAAGTTATTCCTGTCATTAAACTATCAAATCATATTCCTTTTCCATGGGAAACTGGTTTTCAATAACTTGAAGGAATTACATTCCATTGATTTGAGAAATAATATTTCCATAGAAATGTAACTTTCCAGTGAAAAAAGCCAACCAAACACAGGAAAAATTTTTCTCGATAAAAATTCTCAGGAAAGTAACTGCTTTCTCACCTACCAAACACATACTTAAAGAAACTTAGAACAAAGGTTAATTATGTAGCTCGGTAATGTAGCCGACTATATCCAAAATCTCTAGGTGTAATTGACAATCATGTGGGGGTTCAGCTTCCAAAAACTTTCCAACCAGATGCATGTGAAGCTTTTGCAGTTCCAAAACTTTTCCAGTCAGAGCAGTCAAAGAAAAGAATTGTCTTTACACAAACATAGCCAAATCTCACAATAATTTCAACCAAACTTGGAAATAACTACAACTCACCAAATACACCAACATGTAGCACTTCTTCAGTTAGCCCAAAATATATAGATTCCAATCAGTCAAGAATATGATCTTTAGTACTCAACCAAATATATATTTAAAACAATCAAATATAATTTTCAATTAATCAACTCATTTTGACAATATCCATAAATAGATTCCTAGCTCTCTAATCAATTAGTCAATGTAGAAATCTCCAAATTTAGCTCCCATCAACTAAATTAGTTACAAATACGATAATAGAAAAATCACCTCACTCTAATATCAATTCTAGTAACTTAATTGTGTAACAAATAATGCTAACTTTAAAAGTACAATAAAAGAAATACTATATTTTTACCTTATAATAGAAAGAATATTATGAGGATGTGAACACAAAATAGGAAATAAAAGAGCACACTCAACATGGAGAAATAAGAAAAAGGGGAGGTTTTTTTTTTCTTCATATAATTAGAGCTTCATTCTAAGATCATTTTCTTTGTTGAAGATAAAACACAACAACTTTTTTACTCTCTTCTACAAAGGATTTGGAGCTTGAAGAAGGTTTGTTTTTTCTGGTATGTTCAAGCCTTGATTAGAATCGGCTAAAACTACTTATAGAGATGGCTCATGTTTTCTATTCTTGTTAGTGTAGTTCTTTCTCCTCATAATTCTCTCTTGCATAGTGCATTTGTCTGAATATGCGATCCTTTTGTTTTGGATCTTTAGACATATATCTTGTTATCATTGTGAAGTTATCCCAACTGCTTTTTAAGTTCTTTGATTCATTGAGATTAATTTCTATATACTTCTAGCCTTTAAGATGGGGTGAGGTTGTAGTGCACCAATCAAAACATATTTATATATGAACATAAGAAAACTAACATACAATGAAGAGTTAATGAAATCTCATAAACGACTTTATTTATGTGGCCATTAATTTTGCAATCTTCAAATTTTATACAATGACAACATACAAACTTTGGAGAAATAAATAGCTAGATAACACACTATACTAACTAACTTCTAATTATGCGAAACTTAAACCAATCATGCTTGGCATGCAAACAAGCATTGCAATTCCTAATGAAACAAAGGTGACAGAGTATGGCATGCGACCCTTATCTTTACGCAAGAAGAGCCCTTCATAAATTGGTAAGTTGATTGCCACTACTAATCCACAAAGCACCACTTGAACAAAAAATGCATCATCAATATTACCTTCATTATTCAGCATCAATCTCTTAACTCCACCAAACAAGCAAACAAGGTTTATCAATGCAATAGTGCTGATGATCACAAACATTGATGAGACTGAACCAAAGTCCATGACCTCTTGTTCATACAATTTTGAGGCATCTTCATCACTGACCTTGGCCGTGATGGTGAATGCTAACTTAGATTCACCAAAGACCTTCAAGATGTTGTCAATTAAGGCAAAGAGAAATGAAGTTATTCTTCTCAATACCCACATCCTTTGTGCATTCCACCACCCTTTTATGGTATTATCAGAGTATAGTGACTCAATTAGGCTGTATGCATGTTTGGCAATGAACACAAGAACAAATGGTATGAACCATGGAGATGATACCTAAATTATAATACATTTTAAGAACAAGTTAGTCATTGATGATCATATATATTTGGAAGCTAGAATATATTGCTTATATAGAGATATACCTTTGGCACTACAAGAAATACAGGAAAAGGCAACGGAAATATTGCTATGGATTCGTTCCGTTGCTATTTTTTTACATTGGCGACGGAATTAGCGTCGGACTACCAACGGAATGAATCTTCAGAAGTTTAACTTGTTTTTATTACATTTCCAACGGAATTGTATAATATAGCAACGGAATGTTGATTAATAACAACGGAAATATAGCAACGGATTTATTCCGTTGCTATTCCTTTGTGAGAGCTTACGCGCCTTAATTTTCCCGCGAAGTTTTGTTGCTAACAAATTGCTACGGATCCGTTCCGTCGGTATTGGCAAACATTGGCGACGGATTCAGTTTTGAATTACCGACGGAATAAAACATCATAAATCAACTTATTTTTATTACATTAGCGACAGAAATGTAAAATATAACAACGGAATTTACATGAATAGCAACCGAACATAGCAATGGAATAAGTCCGTTGCTATTCCAAAATTTTTAAAAATAAATAAAATATTATTTATTAATATTTGAGATTTATAATTTTTATTTATACATTTTCACTTTATAAAAATATTTGATTTTTCAATTTTATAAATTAATTTATATATAAATTAAAATATTAAAAACAAACTTAAGTCTTAAATTAAATATTATTTGAAACCCAAACTTAAAAAAATAAAATATTATTTATTAATATTTATAATTTATATATTCTAATTAAATCAATTTGATTTTTTATTAGGTCACATGACCCACTAACTAATTCTTTATTCTTAATTTGTAACTAATTAATAGCCCACTTAATTAAATAATTGATTAAATTTTGAAGTTTGGTGTCTCCCAAGAAAACAAATTTAAAGAGACATGCACATCCAATTGTAATGAAAGGCACTAATGAACCTGTTTGCCTCCCTTGTTTATTGCATGCATGGCTCTTTATCCTTGGACCATAGCACTACCAAGGAAGCAACACCATGTGCATCTCATATGCCCAACTCTCAATCATGGATCCGGATCCAATCTAAGTTTTTATTATTATTATTATTATTATTGTTGTTGTTGTTGTTTTTAATAAAAAAATTAAAAATAATTCATAATGCATTCAAAAATATATAATTGAACCTTTTTAATGTGTACATATATAATCAAAGAGTTTGTAGCTTACCACCTTTTAAAATAAAAATTAAATTATTAAAAAAATGCAATATATTTTGTTCCTAATTAGAATATAGAAAACATGGAATCTTAACCACAATTTGTTATTTTAAAAAAAAAACCTTTAAACCTTTAATTTTGAGTTGGTTTATATTTAATTTTTATTTATTATAAATCTAATTTAATTCGATCTATTTAATCAGTCTAACTCATATACCATAACATAATCATCATACCACAAATATTTATACACACAATGCGAATTTAATTCTAAACAGATTTTATCTTAAAATTTCATTATTAAAAAATATATTAATAATTTATGTAATTATTTTGTTAATAAAAAACATACTATATATTTTAATTATTAACTACAATTAAAGCAATCAGGAAACACTATATGCACATTATTATATAATAAAGATACAAAAGAATAAATAAATAAATAAAAGCTTAAAAGCTTGGATTTATTGAAGTGTCCAAACTTAAAAAAAAAATTCATGCTGGGTTTATTACAATAAAAGCTTTTTACAAAGTTCAATTCATTATGATATAAAATAAATAAATAAATAAATAAAGGAAAAAGGAGAAAGCCCAGTTCCCTCTCCTTTTTCCTTCTTCCCTCTCTCTATCTCTTAGTGTCCGTGCTTTCCTTTTTCCTTGGATCTAGGTTTAGGGTTTTAATCCACCTTAACATCTCGTCGATCGGGTCTGCTCCGTCATCTACAACATCTCCTCTCTCCGGTGCGCGGCGACAAACTCATTTCATGATCTGCGGCTCAAGAAAAGCTTTGTGATTTCTCTCTCTCTTTCTCCTGTGCAATTGGAAGCGAAAAAGTTTTTTGTGGACTTTTGGAGGTGGATTTGGGAGAAGCTAGGGTTTCTTTGGGAGTCTTAGAGGTGAGGTTTTCTACTGTTTGTTTGTTGTTTTATTTTCTTGATGGTTTCTTTTAATGTCTGAACTTTGGATTAGGGTTTGAGGGTAGGATTGAACTATTTGGATTTTTATTGTTGTTTTTTTTGGTTGAAATGGATGTGAATGCGGGGTTTAGGGTTTATTTCGGGGTTTTGATTTGTGAGGGGTGTTGGAATTTGTCTTTTCGTGATCATTTCTTATTTTTGTGATTGGTAGTTGGCGGATATAGTTTCCAGAAGGTGTAAAAAAAAAGCACAATCTTTCATTGATTGTTGATAACCTGGTAATTAATTTAATGGTTAAATCAAATGTTCATATGAAGCAGCGAGCATCCTGAGAATGGGTTCAGATTCAGTTAAATCAGGTTCATGAATTAGATAGATTGGATTTAAGAATATATATAAGTTTTATGATTCAATGGAAAAGAACTTTCATTAATAATACATAATATATACTTGGCTCAAAGTCACATTAAATGATCAAGACAAGAGAGTGAAGGAAAGTATTAAATGTTACTCATTTTTCTACAATATCTCAGTCTTTGTTTTAGTTATTAATTTCACTGGGATCATGAAATACAAGCCCCAGTATACCAACTCCTTTGGCAGGACATGCAGTAAGTGAGTGTCATGTGCCTTTCAAATTTCCTGGGGAATTGCTTTACCTTTTCTGCATAACTGGACTGGTTGCCTTCCCAAAATGCAGTGCAGGGCTTTTGCATTGATCCATCATAAAATATATTAATTGTCAGATCTTCAACCTAGCAATAATGTTTTAGTTACTATTTCACTGTCCTGAAACAGAAACCTCATGCAATATACCCGCTACTATGGAGGGACTGGTTGGTGGCGTGTGTCAAGTTATTTATTTATTTATTTAAATAGGTTATAATTTTTGCTGATATAAATTTTTTTTTTGAGTGCTTTCTTTTGAATCTTTTCATTCCTTTTATATATATATATATATATATAACACTTTATATCATCCTCGAATTCTCTGAAAATTTTCCAGATCTGTACATAATCTCTGACAGTTTGGTAGTTAAGAGTAGGGAATGAGTTAGTAGGCCAAAGGTTGAAGATGGAGTAGCCCATTCAAGCACCAAAATTGATCTTTTGATGGCCAAACAAAAGAGGGATGTCCTTTGACAGGATAATCTGTAAGTTGCCTTCACCCCATCTCTTGTATTGCACTAGAGTTTGCTCCAATGTTGGGGGACCTAATCCAAGAAAGGCCGGTCTTTTAGGGTTCATGTGTTTGGATTTCCACCCATTGTAGAGCATGGCCAACCCTGTTAGCATATCCTCTATTGCACACCCATATTTTAAACCAATCTGCATGTCAGGAGATTTATTTTATATCATTCGTTTTTGTACTTTGTCACTTTGCTAATTATAATTTCAAAATATTTAACATGGTCTTTGTAGTTTTTTTAGGTTAATTTTTGTTTTTACAAGTTTTTTTTACACATTCCACATGAAATATATTATTGATTTTGTATTTTTGTAAATTGAAGTGAAACTTAAGACTAGAACATATGGCAATATAAGCTACTAAATGCAAAATATTTTATATCAATATTAATTTTTGAAGCATCTTGTGAGATGTTAAGATGGTGTAAGTTGCCAAACCTTGAGCGTGATAAATTATGGTAATCTGGTGTCTAGTGTGAGTGTCTGATGGTGTATTCACCAACTCATCTAAATATAGGTCGTTTGTTCCACTAATTAATTGAAATTTTATTAATATTTTAATATGTGCTTAATCAAAATTTAGTTTTACTTCCTATCGCTTTTTGCTTCTAACGAATGGTATAGAGTTATTAATTTGATTAATAAGAGTTGCTTCTAACGAATGGTATAGAGTTATTAATTTGATTAATAAGAGTTGCATAAATATCATCATGAATAGCATAATCCAACCAAAGATTCTTATATTGAAAATCATAAACTATAATTTTTGGAGGGTGGAGATGAAATTGTCATTGTGTTCTCAAGATTTGTCTGATCTTGTTCACAAAAGTCTACATAGATGATACAGCGCTAGCTATATGAGGTGTTGAAGCATTAAAAAAAATATAATAAAGCACATCTAAAAATTATCCATGGTGTTGATGCATCTATATAAATTAAACTTATTTATTAAAAAAATCCAAATTTGCATGGGAAATCCTTGAAAAAATCTACATGGGAGATAAAGAAGTTACAAGGGCATCCTTGCAAATCCTGAGAGCAAAATTTGAAAATATGCCTATAAATAATATGGAGTCTATGGAAAATTATTTTGGGAGAATCACTTCAATAACAAATCAAATAAAGCAAATCAGAGAAATCCAAGTTTCATAAATTATTGATAAGATTCTTTTGCCCTCTAACTTAAAAATTTAATCTTATAATGGCTACAATTAAAAAGTCAAAATATATTGAAATGATTGAATATTGAGGAGCATATGGGTTCACTTTAAGCTTCTGAGTACCATGTACAAGAACCAAATATATTTTAGCTCACTGAAAGGTACGTGATATTGCAAAATAGAAACTTCAAAGTGAAAAATAGTTAAAGCAAAGAGGAAGATGTAGTTCAATATGAAGAAATTAAAGCAACAGAGATCAGAGCACTTGATGATATTAAAGTATTCTCAAAGAGAATGGATGCAGCTAGGGTATCAACATATGATGAGCTTGGTTTAAGGGAAGCTATTGGAATTTATGTTAAGCACAATTAACTATATTTTTAGTTATTTTAAAATTAATTCAAATTGACTCATATACCAAAAATACACTTCAAATTTGAGAATAATATTAGAAGGGAACATAATATAATAGTATTAGAATAGAATAGGGATGATAAGGGATACCTCTTTGCCCCACAGAGTGTTGTGCTCAAAGGTGCAACTAGCAAGATATTTTAATTTCTCTTCCAAAACCCTAGCATTTTCCACACTTGTTATATCAATTCCTTTCTTCCAATCTTCAATGTAATCTTTGTTATATTTCCTCCCTTGAAGAGCTTCTCTTCTGTGGAAACACACTGTTCCAATATATGGTGTCCCTCCCCAACCTTCTAACACTACAAGAAAAACAGAAATTTGGCACGATCTATTTGGCACGGTTTTGATTCCGAGCCAAATTTGTCACGGAAATTGGCACGAAATAAAATTTAGTGACAATGTTGTCACGGTATTTGGCACGGTTACTAAATCGTGACAATTTTGTCACAGTATTTAGCACCATTTATGTTTTCGTCTAAAATTTAGACAAAAAACAGTGCCAAAAACCGTGACAAACACATTTGTCACGATTTTTGGCACGAACAATCCTAAACAGTCCCAAAACCATAAACAATGGAGTCCATGGGTTTTGGCACGGTTTTTGGCACGGTCAACCCTAAACCGTGCCAAAAACTGTGACAAACATATAATGCCTTTATTTGTCACGATTTTTGGCATGATCAACCCTAAACCGTGCCAAAAACTGTGACAATAGAATCCATGGTATTTGGTACAGTTTTTGGCACGGTTTAAGGGTAACCGTGCAAAAACCGCGACAAACACATCATACATTTATTTGTCACGCTTTTTAGCACGACCAAGATTAAACCGCGGCAAAAAGCGCTGACAATAGAATCCATGAGTATTTTGGCACGGTTTTTAGCGCGTTTAAGATCGACCGTGCAAAAACCGCGAAAAACACATCATACATTTATTTGTCACGCGCTTTTAGCACGCTCAAGATTAAACCGTGGCAAAAACTGTGACAATAGAGTCCATGGTTTTTGGCACGGTTTTTGGCACGGTTTAAGATTGACCGTGCCAAAAACCGTGACAAATACATCATACATTTATTTGTCACAGTCAAGATTAAACCGTGGCAAAAACTGTGACAATAGAGTCCATGGTATTTGGCACGGTTTTTGGCACGGTTTAAGATTGACCGTGCCAAAAACCGTGACAAACACATCATACATTTATTTGTCACAGTTTTTGGCACAGTCAAGTTTAAACCGTGCCAAAAACTATGACAATGGAGTCCATGGTATTTGGCACGGTTTTTGGCACGGTTTAAGGTTAACCGTGCCAAAAACCGTGACAAACACATCATACCTTTCTTTGTCACAGATTTTGGCACAGTCAAGCTTAAACCGTGCCAAAAACCGTGACAATGGAATCTATGGTATTTGGCACGGTCAACTTTAAACCGTGCCAAAATTCGTGACAAACACATCATCTCTTTCTTTGTCATGGTTTTTGGCACGATCAACTTTAAACCGTGCCAAAAATTGTGACAATGGAGTCGATGGTATTTGACACGGTTTAAGGTTGACAGTGCCAAAAACTGTGACAAACACATCATCTTTTTCTTTGTCACGGATTTTGTCACGGTCAATGGAGTCCATGACATTTGACACTATTTTTGGCATGGTTTAGGCTTGACCGTACCAAAATTAGATAAGTATATAAATTTTTCTTACATAATTTAATTACGCATACACATAATATTCTATATTTATAATAATTTCATAATAATTATACTTTTTTTTTGTTATAATTACGTACCCACAATAAAAAAAATTATTTTTTTTCTTCATAATATTTTCTTAGAAACTCTTTACCATGCTTCACAAAAGTATATGAGAATTTTTTTTCCATAATTTAATTATACATACATATGATATTCTATATTTATAATAATTATACTATATTTATTATAATTATACTGTATTTATAATAATTACATAATAATTACACTATATTTATAATAATTACTTACCCATAATAAAAAAAACTTATATTTTTTCTTGCATAATATTTTCTTAGAAACTCTCTACTATGCTTCACAAAAATATATGAGAATTTTCTTGCATAATTTAATTATGCATATATATGATATTCAATATTTATAATAGTTTTTTATATTATACTTTAAAATTAGATAAGTATAAATTAACTAATATAATTAAAATAGATTCTTTAAAAATTTTCAAATAAACAAGGAATGCCTTTATTTGATATGATATTTGTCATGCTATTTGACACGGTGTGGCTAAGATTGTACAAAAAAACGTGACAAAATCCCTAGAGCATTCTCCCAAAATGCCGCCTTGTTTCTAGTTAGGACAAAGGGTGCCCAATGTTTTGGTCTACGGGTTTTGTGTGACTATACAAAATCTAGAGTTAATTACTTGCATTTCAAAAGTTAAGAATGTGTTCCCAGGTGTTCATAGCATGGAAGCTTAGTACTGCGAAGTGACCTGACTAACGCTCTAACTACCTACTCACGGAAGGAAGTTGTTGACTACATGACCTTTACTGTTTAGGCTCGCTTTTAAATTGAGCCAGAGCCAAAGATATGTTGACTACATGACCATCACCAACCACTTGGAGAGCCATGACATCCAGACGGCAATAAAACAATAATTGTAGTTATTAACAATTTTGTTTATTATAATATATTTATAAAATTTTATTAAAATATTATTATAATTATTACAATTATGCATCTAAAAGTCAAGGCATAAAAATTTTGAGGTATTTACCTCATTAAAATAATTTAGGTTTTTAAATGAAAATAAAAAGAAAAGGTATCCATTTTTTTACAAATAATCATAAAATCAAATAATTTCATACATTGTACTATTTAGTTTGTTGGTGTTAAATTTGAGCTTTTATCAAGAGATTGATTGCATTATTAGTGAGATATTAGGTAGCCAAATTTAACGTGTGTTTTTTTATTTTCTATAAACTAAGTTTTATATTTATTTTTGAAAAAACTAAAATGTTTAGCTTAGTATCATCAAAGAACGGTTTAAATTTTGATATTAATTTTTTTATATAATTATGATAATATTTATATGTTAAAATTATAATAAGTAAATTAATTAATAAATTAAAGAGTTATAATGCTTTCGGATTTCTTTTAAAAATTAACTATTAAGGAATAAACACCCACTCTATAATAATAATAATAATAATAATAATAATAATAATAATAATAAACTTGGTTATTGGAAAAAGTGAAAAACCCTAAATCTAGTTTTCCCAGCCCGCTCAAAATTTCCCAATATCTTTATTGCCCGCCAAATCCCACATTTCTCATCTTCTTCAGCAACCTTGTCCTCGCTTGTCGACCAACTCAAGAGCAAGCTGAAGCCCCTCATCTCCCGGAGACCCTACGTCCTCCTCGTCTTCCAGATCTCCATCCCTCTTCTACTCCTTGGATGGTGATGCTCAAGGCGGCAACGGTGAAGATCACCAGGAAAATCCGGCCGGGGGAGCACTAGGCCTTTGCCTACACCATGCTACAGAAGGTATCACGTAGCTTTGCACTCGTTATCCAGCAACTCGGCCACAAGCTCGGCAATACTGTATATCAACTCCTTCCTTGCTCTCCCTTTGATTTCCTTGCATTTGGATCCGATTTTTTTCTTTTTTTCTTTTTTTGTTTGTAATGATTGCTTGGGTGTGGATCTAACGGGGGTGTGAGGATTTGTGGAGATGTATTTCCTTTTTTTTTTTTGGTGTGGATATAAATTTTGGTGTTTTATTTGCAGTATTTGACCATCATTTGCTCCTTTTCTATTAGTAATAATGATCAGTTCTTGGTAAGAAACTAATTTTTCAATGATTGGTTAGAAGAATTTTAAGTGTTTTCCTTTTTATTTATTTTTTTTGTTTAGGTTTGCATATTCTATCTGGTTCTTAGAGCCCTTGACACTATGTTCCTCCCATTTCACTTTATTTGAAAGTTATATCATAAAGTTACTTGAAGGTATATGAACATGAAGGTAAATGTTTTATGTCTGCACAAAAAAAAAACACCTACTCATGCATCTTTTAAAAATCTTCTCCTTGATGAAAATGGCAACTTCTTGATTAACAAGTAATTGTGAGTTGTTTCTTGTTGTGATTTGGCATGTGTTTTCATAAATGTAGGAACTTTTTTTTTTTAATTCTTTTTGGGCTTCAAATATGTCCTATAAGGCTCCATATTATGCAATATGCATAACTTTTGCTGAGTATTCTTTGTTGGAATTTATATCCGTGATATTCGATTAAAAAGCATGACATATATTGGAAGAAAAAAACAAATGAACATGGTCTCACTTTGTTTATATTTGAGTAATGTCATATGCAATAATTTAGGAGCTGTTAAATCTTCTATTCACTGTGCAGTGACGAAGAGTCTCCATTTCCATGAATATATGTTACAATTAATTATTTCATATAATGCTTGTAATGTCTGTAATGGTTCAGAACTTTTGGTTCATGCTAGTTCTTTGTGTGTGCCACAGTGTTTTTATTTTAACATGGGAAACTGATTCTGTCTTTTGCTGATTTGGTTTGTGTTAATCAATATGTTTTGCAGTATATAAAACATCTTGTTGTTCTGTTTATTATTACATGTTTTGTGTTATCAAACAAATTTTAGATATAGAACTTTCTCTAATTTAATTATTTACTTTTTTTAATTTTAGTTAAATTTTCCCTTTCCATTTTTGCAGATATGTTACATTTTCATATGATTTGCTTCCTGAGTTCTCAATTCACAATTTGTCTTTTGATTTAATAATTGGCATCTGGCATTACACTAGGTAGAATTCATTGTTGTTACTTCCATCTAAATTCATTACCAAATCCATCTTTCTCTATTTCTTCCTGACTTCCAGATGAGCTGCTTGCTTGGTCTTAGTAGCCTAGTATCAATTTCTTCTTAGCCAAGTTTTTGCTCGCATGCCACATGCCCTTTGAACACCAGCAGGAGAGTTACAAGTACATGCCAATAAGCACACTCCAATGCTGAAGAGAGCTCGTATTTCTGTCGTAGGATGATGTATAAGGTTTATGATGATGTGTAGGTTTGATGATAGATTGGACCTTATTGTTGTAATAATGCTATCGTTGTAATAACATTTTGTATGCTTTACAAATATTGTAATCTATATTTTGATGAAATTAAATTCCTTTCTAATATTAAATAAATCTATTTGTAATTTATTTTATTTTTTCAAATAGAATTGTGTCAATTTCAATGACAAAAAATCATGTCATTATCATCACTAAATTCAAAACCGTGCCAAAAAAAGGTGCCAAAAAAGTATTAACAATCATGTTACCGTGACAAAATATGTGCCAAAAATTATTTTTATGACAAAATAACCGTGCCAAAAATCGTGACAAAATCAACAGTGCCAAAAACCGTGACAAATCAACCGTGCCAAAACCGTGGCAAAATCAACAGTGCCAAAAACCGAGCCAAAATCAACTGTGCCAAAAACTGTGACAATGTTAACCGTGCTAAAAACCGTGACAAAAACACCGTGCCAAAAACTGTGACAAAAAAACCGTGTCTAAAACCGTGAGAAATAAAAACTGTGCCTAAAACCGTGACAAAATAACCGTGACAAAAACCGTGCCTATAACCGTGACAAATTTGTCACGGTTTTACTATTCTGTGACAAATTATATTTGTCACGCATGCTATAGGCACGGTTACTATTCGGTGTCAAAATCCGTGCCAAAATCAATTTGTCACGGTTTTTTGGCTTAATTCCGTGCCAAAATTGCCGTGCCAAATTCATGTTTTTCTTGTAGTGTAATCCAAGAAGATCAATCTAATTACAAAACACAAGAGGGTGCAGGAACATGTACAATATTAATTGGGACTTTTGATTATATTCATGTTAATTAAATGCTAATAGAAACACCCTCACCTTGTTGATGACATTGAGGGAGTTATCATACAAATCATTCTTATTGATGTTGTCAAAATATTGAGGATATTGGACAAATCCAGTTTCATGTCCCTTCTCTTCATCAAGAAAAAAAACACAATGCATCTTTAATTGATTGTGAATTGTTTGAGTACATGTCACAATCCACATTCAGTATTATTGGGCCATTGCCTATCTTTGATGACACCCTTAACTATAAATCAAAATAGGAATTGAAAGAATTAATACATAAAAAATTACTTCGACGTTTCCATAACTCATAAAAAATTATATTAAAAATTAAAATATGTGTAAAATATTAAAATTGATAAAGAATAAAACAATTACATAACAAAAATATTTTTATAATTTATATTTGACACTTTTTATATAACAATCCTCCTCGAAGATAAATAACAAATGAATGAGTAGATAATTACCAAAATAATATAAAATCTTAATCCTAAGAAACAACCCCTCAATGATGGAGATGTAATAGAAATGAAATATGGAGTAAGGAAAGTGTAGTCATAAGAATGCAAAGGCAATAACAATGATGCCGATATTATAGAGATTGAATGACATTAAGAAAAAAAAAAAGGTGATAGTGCTAATAAATTAGCCATAAATATGGTAAAAAAAAATACAAAATTAGTCACTTATTCAATAATATTAATTAAATAAAAAAATTATCCAAAGTTTTGTTTAGTTAAATAAAAAAATCTAAAAAAAAAATTACCAAAGCATTCATAGAGCCTGCTTTGAAGTTACGATGATGTTGAGGTCTCTTCTCCCTTGCCATGTAAATTACCCTTGGCAACAAATTTTTCTCAATATCAACTGAATTTTCATCATTTCCATCAACTAAAATCTGTAAAAAGATAAAATTAAATAGAAATAGCAAGCACTACAAAAATTTTGATTCATGTATGATGTCTGATAAAAAAATTATGGTATATAAGAAATTAAAAAAAAAATACCTGAATTATGGCATCATGAGTCATGTTTGAAGTCCATTTGTAAAATCCTTGATGTTTCTTGAGTTCTCGAGGAACATTGCCTTTTGTAACGACAAAATCAATCCTATTGATCATCTTTTCATACATGCCCTATATATAATCAAAAAAAAATTTCTTGAGTTAATTTGATAACATGTATATAAAGAAACAATGCATAAATTTCCTAATATAACTCAATTGTAGTTTTCTCATTAATCCAACTTACATTTGTCAGTCTTTTTTTTGGGTTAGTTTTATAGAATATGTTTATGTATATATATCTCTTGTTATATATATGTGTTTGTATGTATGTAAATATGTGCAAGTATATAGAAGCAAACTGTCCATTTTACTCCTCATACTACTTTCTATTGAGAAAAGGAACCGGCACTAATATTTTGAGATTTTTATCTACCTTAAATGTTATCAGCATGCCAAATATTTTAATAATATCGGTTTTGGTACTAATATATTTAAATTAATATTATAAAACCTCAAAAAGTACTACGTATGATTCTGGGGTCATCTTTCAATAAAACCTCAATTTCACTTGTCTCTCTCTTATGTTTTTTTCATATTTGGGATGTTTTGAGCACGTCTGGAGATGGTGTATTGTATATATATATAACGCTAATTTTCCATTTAAGCCAATTAAAATCAGCACCTGCCTTGATAAATAATTTGAATTAATATCAATTTCTAATAAATTATATATACCATATAAATATATATATATATAGTATAAACAAAATGCCGAAGTAGATCACCTTCAGTTTAGACGATTCCTCAGAGACATACAAGTTAGAAGAATGACAGGACTTGTCGAAAAATGCAATTGGTGACCTTGGTTCAACATCAAACTTGTTGCAAAATGGAATCCAATGCTTTGCAAACTTGCATGCTTCACATAGAGCATAAAATGTAAGCTCTGAACCAGCATCATCTGAAAGATACACACTCAATTTTTCTTTTGGATAATCATAAGCCATCATTGATAACACTGTTGACATCACTAAACTCGGCGGCTCGGCAACCGGATTGGCAGTGC
Organism: Dioscorea cayenensis subsp. rotundata; assembly: GCF_009730915.1. Lineage (NCBI taxonomy): Eukaryota > Viridiplantae > Streptophyta > Magnoliopsida > Dioscoreales > Dioscoreaceae > Dioscorea > Dioscorea cayenensis. Next base: position 59,091 of record NW_024087319.1, read on the forward strand.
AAATGAAAACATCAACCATGGGAAGTTCATTCCCATGTCTATACATTACATAAAAGAAAAGTTGGTAAAACACTTTCTTTTTGTGATAAAAGAAAAACTAAACAGAATACAAAAAGATTTTATTGTGTATGTACCTTTGCAAGAGTCTTTCTTTGAAGGTTTGATGATAAATTGGATTCCAACGAACGGATTGAGTTAGAATCCAATAGAAAGAAAACCATAGTTCGGATGCAAACAATGAAATCCATGCAAATGTCACTATAATGTTCTAAAGGGATGTGAGTGAGTCTATAGAACAATATAGATAAGATACTGTGGACCCCGCCCTTAATTAAAGCTTGTCTTAGTTGCTAATCATACTTACTTTCCCCTTAATCTTTTTTTTTGGCTGGTTGTTTTGAAAATCTTGCAAAGGAGGAAAACATGGAGGGATTCTAGGATTTCAGTCCCATCTTTGTCTCCTGGCATTATTTCCTCATCCCTTGCATTATCACTACCCTTCCTTGCTTCCTCACACCCTCTAAACTCTTCCTCATCTCCATTGAAGCCTTAAGAGTGAAACACCTCACCGGAGCACTGTAGCGGCGGCGATCAAACCGGGGAGGAGCTCTTCAACTCGTCAACAACTCAGAGGTATTTGCTGAAGGGTGTTCACCTTGTCCGGAAGCTAATCTCTCTCTTATGCATGATGGTGGTTGTCTTGTTGCTTATGTTTGCATGAAGTTGTTGGTTGATATTTTTTTTCTTGGTGCTTATCCTTGCATGAAAACCCTCTCCTTATGCATGTTGAAACCCACCCTTGTGCCTCTTGAGTATCTTTAGTTCTTGGTCTCCATGGTACATAAAGTTTTATTCATGGAACCATCTATATGTTTATACCATTTTGCTTGAAACCCAAGCCAAAAACCCAAGTTTTTGCATGCCTAATGAATGTTTAGTTTTGTAGTTTTGGCATGTGTGTTGGACCTTATATATTTTTGCATCCTTGTGATTATATATATATATATATATATATATATACATGCATGCATGCATGCATTGATCTACTACTTGTGCTAGGAGATTTATTTCCATCCTTGTTTCTCTCACCTATTGTCCTTGTTCCTCTTAATCATTCTATGTTCCCTTCCCACATCATTGTTATTACCACTAGTATTAGTTTTTATGTTAGATCTACTTGTAGATACTTTCATATTGTTGTTGTTTTTAATGGGGTATTTTTTTAGACTAGCTTAGCATGAACTTTTTGTGCTTGAACTCTTCCAAATATTCATGTATATTTGGTTGGTTTTTCCTTGGATTTTTAGGACCACCTTGAGCATCATCTTGGATCTCTTTTTGAATTTAGGATCACCAAGTAAGTAATCCCTTAAACTCTTGTATTTAAATTTTGTTGTTTTGATTTATTTTCATGCAAAATTTCTGAAATTTTGTTTGCATTTATTCTTTAAAAAAATTATTGTGGGAATGCCATCTATTTATGTCTTGTGTTTTTTTAGAGGAAGAGAAGTTTCTATACTTAGTTGGAACCATAGTGCTATTATTTGCCAAAAACTTATATATGTTATTTCCTTGTTACTTCCAAATATTTGGCAAAGTAATTATTCTTTTTGTAACCTTGTTTATTCCCAATAGCAAAAACTTGAGATTTATTAAGTGCTAGAATCCTTGGTCCACCTAACATCAACTTGAATTACCTATATATTATTTGGGTTATACATTTATCCCTTAAATATCCACTTGCCTTTATGTCCTTGCCTATCTCCTTCCTATAATTTTTTTAACATCCTTGTTTTTGACAATATTTCCTTTGAAATTATTTTTTTCTAGCTATTTTTGGTTTTTAGGTGGCCATTTTTTTCTTCAATTGATGAGATACATTAGACCTTGTATTTTTTTACAAATTTTTAGTATATTATTGTATTAATGCATTTCTTCCCTTGAGATTGGTCGAATAATTATTTATTGGTTTCACTATTATTTATATTTGTGTTATTTTTATTTTTATTTTATTTTTATTTTTGTAAATCTTTTTATTTTCTTGAATTTTTGGGAAAAATATTTGTGAAATGTTGTTATTATTTCTCCAAAGTGAGAACCAGGGCTTAGGCTTGGAAAAAGTGAGTATTTCCTTTTTACATTATTTATTTATCTGTTTATTTAATTATTTACTTTATTTTTATTAGATGAATTTTTTTGGAAAAATACTTGTGAATATTCCGTATTCTTGGCTTGGAATTGTATCCCGAATTTTTTGGTCTCCAAATGAACAATATGCAACCCACTCGCTGAGGGGTTAAACCCCGACCTTGTCGACAAGTAATTTTGAAAAAAATGAGACTGCAGCTTTCGCACCGTGTCCGTTCGGTGAAATAATCAACGGCCACCTGTTATTCAGTCTCGGGTCACCGAGGGTAAATAAATGATTCCAGTTATTTCGGCTCGGTCCGTCACCGAGGGTAAACAAATGACCTTTAGCACTTTCAGTGAATTTGGAGTCATACTTTTGGATATTGTATTTATTGTTTTACCTTTGATTTTGTTTACACTATTTTGTGCTATTGCATTATTTTTTGTGTGTGTGCAAATTTCAGACCTGAACTTTTGCTTTCAATTTGTTTTGGATTACTTCATCGGGCTAGTGAGCTCATGGATTTACTTTTAAATCCTTTTTCGGATCGTGAGCGAGAGACCCGTGGATCTTAGAAGGCTTCCAGTAGATGTCTTCTTTTGGATTTATGCCTTAAGACTTATGTCTTTGTATTAGTTGTATTTTTGTTTAAGAACCTCCTTGTAGGTCATGCTGTATTTTCATTTACCTTGTATTCGAGTTGGTTGCAAACCTTAAGTTGTACTCTTACTTGGTATTCTGTCAGTTTATTTTCTACTCCTAGTCTGTGTTAGGTTTTGAGGCCTTGCAGGTTCACTGGGCCCCGCCTTGTGAGTCTACGGCCGTTTGTCAGCGCATCAGGTTCGGGGCGTGACAGATACACACAAGGATAAAGCTTGAATAAAGTTTGTAGAGTGTCCTTCCCTTAGCTCCATATGTTTTGAATAGATAAGAACTACCAGTGCTCATCTCTCCTGCCTTCCTATTTCTTTGTCTCTAGAACTTGAGGGATTGGCTTGTGTAAATGATCTATATATATATATATATATAGCTCAAGAAATGAACTATTTAGTGGGTAATTAGGTAAAAAAATGTTTTTTTCTCTATTATATCTGATTAATTAATTATTTATTTATTTTATCTTTGGTCACTAATTAGAAAATGCCAAGTTGCTTGCACAATAGATATATGTAATGATAACCACTATGATACGTAGGGGACTAAAATTCCAAAAAAATATTGATTCAAGGGTAGCAAACGGACAATGATTCACAGATTCTTCTAAGTTTTAGAAAAATCTCAAGGTTTTTTAAGACTTTCTCATTACCCAACACTTCCCTCATTTTCCAAATATATACCCATTAAATCCTTGACGGTGCGATTTTATTTTATTTTTTCACTCTTTTATTTATTTATTTAGTGAATTTGTTAAATTAGACTAATTAATGACCATTTGATTTATTGAAATTGGGTCTCTTAAATAAAGTATTTAAATCTGATTGAGAAGACTGGTTTGAACTTCAGTCTCCGTGGAATGAAATGTTCTTGAATTTATTGTTATGCTTTACGTATATGCCTGCTCTAACACATTATTTTCACACATTTGTAATAAAAAAATTAATGCTGATGAATAGGATGATCTTGTGAGCTAAAGAGCTTGTGTCAACAACAGTCCTATTGAGTTTGCCGATTGGTGAGATATAAAAAATAGGAAAAGTAGGATGATTAGGGCATAACCGTAAAATAGTAATTTTAAATCTATAATTAAGTTTAGAAAACATAAATTAATAAGTCAATAAGGATGTATTCAAGGAAGATGAGTGCCATGATTGAACATTTATATAATATATGTCAATTATTGCATGCTACTTTGTGGTTCTTTTCATTAACAAATATTAAGTGGTGAGTGATGTGATGGAGTATCTATTTATAAAAGTCAATTATTTGTAGATAAATGATATAAGTCTCTAGGAAGTTTCAAACTTTCACTGCAATCCCTCTGACTTTTCAAAATTCCATTACATCCCTCTTTTTTCATCCAAATTCTTTATTGTCCTTGTTTTTAAGTCCGTTAGTTTAATGACATGCAAAAATCTGAAATGCCCATTACTTTTGAGTGAAAAAGTTAGTGGAGTTTTTTCCCGGCAAATCATGTCACATTAAATATTGTCAGACTTTTTCTTTTTCTCTATCAGAGACTTTTCTTTTTCTTTTCATATTTTTAATCTTTTCTGTGTATTATTAACACTTCATGTGTATTATTAGTTTTTCCTGTGTATTGTTTAATGGTTCCTGTGTATTTTGTGATATGTATTGCCCCACAGGGAGTCTTTGTTAGACAGCATGAATGCTAATGTCGAGACTTTTCTCTCCCAACATTCTCCTACTGGGGCGCTCAGTATTTGGGGCGCTCAGTATTGATGTCCACGATTTACATTCTAGTCGGTGCCATCAGTCTAGACATAATTATCAATCATGTAACGCAGTCATAGCTGACTGAGTGAGCTATGCATAATGCAAGTGGGGTTTATTTTATACTTTTGTCTTACAACGAAAGATTTCTATGTAATATTATCTTGAATTGTGTATGTTTTGTTATTGTTGTTGTGTATTACTTACATTTTATATTTATTACATATGTTTCCTGTGTAATATCTACGTTTCTTGTGCATTATCTACAATTCATGTATATTATATACGTTTTATGTGTAGTATCTATATTTCATGTGTATTACCTATGTTTTATGTGTATTATCTACGTTTCCTACATATTATTTTCCTTTTATTATTTAGTGTTTCATGTTAGTGTGCATTATATGACTTTCTTGTGTAACATTCGGATTCATATACAAATCTTGTCATTTATAAACAGGAAAAAAATAAAAGCATTTATATTATTGTCTACGACCATACATTAGGTGTCAGACGTAGGTGCGGTGTTTAAGTCCATTTTGTCATCCGTCACAGACCCCCGCCTCGACAACGATGTAATCTTCCTTTGTAGCATTGCTCTCCTCATTGTCAACACCCACTCGCCCAGTAGAGCCTTCTTCTTGAGGAGCCATTTGTACAGGTGGAGTGACCTCCTTTACTGCAGCATTCTCATCCTCGGCAACGTCATTCTCATCTGCAATGGGAATAATTTTTCTCCGCATACCGTCAATGAATATTCATGTAACGTAACGAGGCCGTAGGAATGAGAAGTCCAAGGTATGCCCAATGCCTCACCATTTAGAAGTTACTCTACATAGCGCATGCAAAATACCGGACAGTCAACCCTTCTGGAATCTTACTGGGGACAATCCCGTATATGACATCCTCCATCATGTATAATGCTTGCTCAGCAGTGAATTGCAGTTTTTACATAGCAGCGCCAAAAGCAGCTTGACAACAACACGCTTCTTGAAAACCAACGGATTTGTTAACAATTCTATTTATCACTAGCTGGCACAAGTTCAAAGAATTGCAAAGCAAATGCACAACAAAAACAATATCGTCAGTATATCATACACAGTTATATACACATAAAAATGAATCCCTACACATTAATTACGTTTTATACACAAGAAGCCAGAATTCTACACAAGAAGCAAGGATTCTACACATGAAGAAAATTAATAAAGTAATAATTAAGGGTGTTTTTTTGGAAAAAAAAGGTATTTTGTTGTTCGGAGGGCAATAGCATCATTTCATGCACCTGGGTTTGTGTTTCTTCACTCAGGGGTAATCAAATAATTTCTGGCCTTATTTAACCCCATGTTTAACACCGTTTGAGAAATATGGATTAAAAGAGAATAGCCCAATAAAGAAGGGACTTTTAAAGAAAATGCAAACTTTGAAGGATTTATTGTGAAGTGCAAACTTTACATGGATTTTTGTAGTACTTTCCTGTTATTAATAATATTCATTGATTGATGGTTCATGATATTGTTGTGTGGATGTGGCCATGGTTAGGAGTTAACAATATTGACAATCATTTTTCATGTATTTAATTGCAATATATTACACTATTAATTAAAAAATTAATACTATTTTTTTGGACTAAGCATACCACCAACCACATCTAATATTTGCATATCAAAATTAGCTATATATAAAATCCACTAAAATGCTATTTAATTCTTTAGCATTTGATAAAATATTTTTAGCATTGGTGGGAAAAAATAAATAATAAAATATATAAAAAAAATCAAAGGTTGATATTTTTAATAATATAAATACAATTACGTGAAGAAAATCTATGGGGAAAAAAAATAAAAATTTGCTCTTTCCAACTTATAGGCTATATTTGGTTTGGGGGAGTGAGGATGGGTGAGGGGTGTTTGGGAGTGTAGTGGGTGTTTGGTTGGAGGAGTGAAAGGGGTGAGAGGGGGTGAGGAGGGGTGCCTTACACCTCCTCACCCCTCGTAACCCACTCACTCAGATTGGGGTCTTTTGGGGGAGTGGGCATTTGTATTTTTTTGTTTTTTAAATGATATAAAATACTAATATTGCCCTTCACTTATTTCAAAATTCCCATTATATCTTTTATTTATTTAAAACTCTATGTTTCACTTATTAAACTTTTATGAAAAGACCAAATTACCCTTTATCAATTTGAAAATTACCATAATATCTATTTAAAATTTAATTTAATTTTTTATTTTATTATTTTTCTTAATATTTTAATGTGTCAATTGAAGATTAATAATAATATTTTTTTGAATAATAATAATAATATAAAAAATAAACAAATATAAAAAAAATTAAATAATTATAGTATTAGTTTAAAAATAATATTATTTTTATAAATAATATTATTAGTAATATTAATATTAATATTAACAAAGTTTGTAAAAAATAATCTTAGATACGTATAAAAAATTATTATTATCAGTATTATATAAAAGGACAAATTAGTAAAATACACATTACATCTATCCCCACTCCTCCTTCCAACTAAAATACCTCTCCACACTCTTCCATTGAACCAAACATAAAAATTTTTCAAACTCTCTATTCTCCTCCCTTCTTTACTCCCCCTCACTCCCCCTTCCCCTCTCCCCCTCTGAACCATACAAGGGGATAGAGAATCAAAGTAGCACTCCTAGCCATTAAATCATCAACATTTTATCAAAAATACCATTTAACCCTTCTTTTAAATACTTTAAAATTTTTATTCTCTCTATAAATAAATACATTAATTATATAAATAATTATTCTTAAAATATTAAAAAAAATATGTAATCTCTATAGTTAGCTATGAAATGTCGAAAATTTAGATATGTATATTATAGTATAAACGGTGTACTAAACATCACTTATTAATTTTTTTTATATTTACAATAATAAAAGTAATATTAAAATAGATATTTAATGGCACTCCCTAATGTGTGTTTGTATTTAGATCCTCCACCCCTTTTTAAATACATAAATATAAACCTGAAAAACTCGAAAATGAAAAATCAACATGAAAAGAAATTATTCACTTTTTTATGGGGAAAAACTTAAGATAACAAGACAAGAAGGACTTAATGTTCTTTGTCACAAAAAAAGAAAAAAAGAGAAAAGTTTGTGTCTTTAGTGCTTTGATGCAGATATTTTGTACCCATCAAAAGAAGGATGGGAAGAAAATTCAAGTTTTGCTGGGACCTGATGATTGAGAAAGTTTTGAGAAAACTCCTCTTTGTCCTCAAAGACTTTTCATATTCTCAATACATTCAAGCAGGATAAGAAAAATAAAACAGTTGTTTACTGTTGTTTTAAAAAAATTTCAAGGGACATTATGAGGAAAAGACAAAAAACATAGAAGCAAATGCTTGATGTTGATATCACGTGATGAGGATAAATTATATTATATATATTTGTCAATAATTGTTTGAAAGAATAGGTTCAATTTTAATTATTTACAATGCTTGAATCTTTCTCATAAATCAAATATCAAACTCTAATTAATAAAAAAAAAGGTTCATATTGAGATACCATGATATTCAAAATATTCAAGAATGAGATTTGTTAAAAAAATACAAAAAGAAAAAAAAAAACTCAGTATTATTGAGTCTACTACAATTGCTTTATTTTATAAAATAAATTATGTTACTAGCTACAATTAGATCAAATTTAAAAAATAAATTCAACAACCTTTGCATTAGAAAGGATATATAGTAATTTTTTTTTTATGAAGGGAAAGGTTAAATGGACAATTCTCTTTCACAACATTGGTTGAATTGAGTGATTTGTTCAGTTTTTTCAAAAAATAAAAAAAATAAAAAGTTAAAATAAAATAAATTCAACAAACAAATTTGTAAAGATTTAAAATTTCTAAACAATGTTTGAATAGTAAAGTAACATTTCATATGCCAACCTATAATATAGTGAAGGTTGTGTGACTATTTGGGCATTAATTAACAACTTAGACTAAGAGAAAGATATTTAGTAATATTTTCAAAAATACTTATCTTTGGTTGTTAGATCAAATTTGGGTTTCATAAACAGGCATTGGGTTGAAAACTTAACACAAGGATGGTGTAGAACAGAGAATTTAAGAAAATCTTATAACATTGACTAGAAATCTCTCCCTCAAGCATTGGATTGAATACTTAAAACAAGGAATAGAAATCTCTCTCTTTCTCTCTCTATATATATATATATATATATATATATATCTAGTAAAGCAATTTGGCATCGCATACCTATGTTTATGTGACCGAGTCTTGAGTGAATATAGTGGTTTTACAAATTAGGAAGATCACAATATCCCTCTTAAATTTGCAACGATTAACACATAAAATCTTATCCCATAAGCTTCACCTTAATTAACCTCTTGTTGGACTCGACCATTATTGACACAACACCCTTTCTTCCTGATCTCAACACAATATCCGTGGACAATAAGGTCTCTCTTGAGATCAATCAATATTCTTACATGATCCCATTGGCTTCTAGCCAACAAAACTCTTGAGATGAGACTTGTATAATTGTCTGTCCCATCAATCCCTCTCTTGAATTTTCCCTTTCGGTCTTTATTCATCATAAACTCGAAATCTTGTGTCATAACGATACTACAACATGAGTTATGCCTTTGCCCAAAAAACACTTGCTACATATGGTTAAGGCACAATTTAGGTTGCAACATGACTTCACAATATCATCAACCTTCCTAGTTAAGATTGAGTCAAACTGTTATGCACCATCCCTAAAGCCGGGCTCGCTGACAGACTGGCCGTATCCAACAGGGCTGAGCCACATCGAGTGCAAGGCCTCAGATTTCAGATCTAGTCAGAGTTATAAGCAAAAGATAAGAAAGGAGGCAATAATACAGAAATACAGACAAATAATAGTAAACAGAAATAATTTGAGTATGGGCTTTAGCAACCCTACAAATACACAATATGCCACACTTAACAGTTTGAAACAAGAATACAAATAGAATACAAATCTCGCTCACATAGAAAAACACACTACAAGGTCTACAACCTCAAAGTTCAATTATTTAAAATAGAAATGACAACTACAGAAACAAGACCCGTGAACAACCCCCAAGTCATAAGCTTACTCTTCATCTGAAAAAAGAAAATCACAGAGTAAAATGAGCCACAAGGGCTTAGTAGGATTGCAAAAGTAAAAGAAAATATAAATAGCTAGAACTTGCAGATAATATAGTAAAAAAATAAGACAAATAATATGCCTATAAGGTATAATAAAAGAAAAAATATAGAAAATAAATAAACAGATAAAATAAAATCGGAATACTGATAACACACAAAAATCAGAAGTGTACATCTCCCTGACTAATAAACATAATCACAGCTCGAAGGCTCGATCTTTAACCGGAAGTCTGAACAACATAATATTAGCATTGGGTTAGATCTGATCACATACAAACTTAGACATGCATGCTCGGTAGCGCTATTATAGATGACATGTGTGCACTAGAACTTACTCATCCTAGCTTGGCGAATTACCCAAAATGGAGATGTTCTAAATGTTAGAATACATACCGTGTATACAAATTATATATTCTATATTTGTATAGCTACCATATTTATATAACTCGCAGTATCTATATATACCTTGTACAATTGTAGGTTTTTGTAATGAAAATCTGGTTAATCTTTTCCACCTAACATGGTATCGTAGAGGTTTTTCTTAAACCTAATCCCTCGCCGCGCTTCTCGATCCGGCGTGCAGGCGCCACCTTCGGCAGCTCCTCGCCAAAGATCTGCCGCCTTTACGCCGCCTCGGCACTGCAGATGCTGCCCAACGCACGCCTGGGCCGCGCTCACGCTCGTTGCTGTGACCCACGTCAGACGCTTCTCCGTCGCACGCTTTTGCGCCTGCCCATGCACCCGGTGTGCGCGCTCATGTAGCCTGCGCTCGGCCCCCAAGGCTGCCGCCTTCGTCACTCCAAAGACGCCGCAAGGCTGCCGGCGCCCTACCACACGACGCTGTTGCCCTTTGTTTCGCCCCCACGCAGATCCTTAGCAGCTGCGTTGTTTCCTTTTCATGGCCTCGGCTCAGTGTTTTCTATCTCTCTCAGCGTCGGACGCCATGCCTCAATGGCAAGAGAATTATGAAAGCATGGTCAGCCCACTTTGACGCGGTAGCTCCCTTCGCGAACTTAATCTTGGGACTGCGCGTCGATGGCACCCGGGTCCGCCTCCCGCTTTCTTCTAGCGCCGCCTTTCTAGCTCCTTTCGTCTCACAACTACCAACATGTGGCCCTTCCATGTCTCGTCGACTTGCTCTTGGTTTACTTGCTGACGACGCCTCAGCATCACTGCTATCATCCTGGTCAACTCTGTGAGCTTCCTATCTGCTCGGGTCAAGCGTGATCTTCTACGTACCCAAGGCGCGATTTGGGATCATCTCGCCGCCACTCCATTTTTCTTCTTAGTCAGCGCTGCACCACTCCCTTTCTCACGCACTCTCACATCTCATCGCATGGAGGACATCCTGCCCGCATTTTGTCGTGGTTCAAAGTGATTTATGGCGGCCAAGCAGCGATGAGACGACCTCTCTCCTCTTTCTCCAACCTACGCCGTTTGTGCCATGCTTAGGATCGTGATTATCTTCGTGTCGGCGAGTTTCCTTGGCGCATCTTTGCCCCGAAGCCCGAGGCCGCTCGGCTCGCACCATCGCACCAGTGTTACACCCTCCGGCCGCTTAGTGATACTGGCATATGCGTGGCTACTGAGGAGACCTGGCCTCGGTCCTTAGATGCGGTTCCACCACCCGCCGCTTCCTCACATCTGCTCTTGCCGCCTCGAAGAAAACCCAAGTGGCTGACCATTGCTTCTTCTGGAGTCGCCTCTCGGTCTTAGCTGCGGCATCCTCTCTGCCCGCCTCGCGACACGTGCCTCGAGCGCACTCCTCGCATGGTCGGGCTCGGTGTCATCACCGCCATGCTCCCGCCATATTCAGACCGTAGTATCGCAAGCTACAACCCAAGGCTCAGACATGATGCAAAGACAACAAACTAAGACATCCCCCATTCCCACCCTTTAGCTACCTCGTGGTGGTCCGCTGGTCTCCGGGCCGAAAGGGCTTCAAGAACTTATTCTAAAGAGGCTCCAAAAGTCGACATCTCCTTCTTCGGCAAGCTCACTCTAGGATGCTCCGACGCCCCACTCACCCATCACCACCTCCCGCCTCATTGGTGTATTTCCTTCATCCTCTCGTTACTTGACCTCGAGCCTTTTCATACGACCTGCGACGCCACCCACCTTCACTCTTCTTCACTCTCTTTTCTTCCCGATCTGCTGTCATTATCGCTACTGCACGATCACTCTGTCCCTAGTCATGGCCTCCTCTTGCACACTCACCTCACTCTTTCATATTCCCGACGCCGTTCCTTTGCACTCACAGCCTCCCATAAACCTTATTTCCGCTTAGCCAGCTCGCTTCTTTGGCTATCTTTGATTATTTTTGATGAGTTTGGTCACGCAAGTGTGGATCGCCTTTGGCTGTGGACCCTCATCGAGCTTGCCATCGCCATAGTGGGGTGTAGGATCGCATCATCTTTGTGTCTGCCCGTCTCTCTACGCCACTAGCGGCCCCTATTTATTGTTTTTCTACTATTCATTTCCATGCGGCATCATCACTTTGGTCATCCTAGTGGTTCTCGGCTCGCTCTTTTTCTTATTCATCTGTGGTGTTTTAGGTCGTGTTTCAGCTTCGATAATTTCATTCTTGTTCGAGTTGTAAGCTTGGCGAAATGTACAACCCCCGTATCCTTCTCGTAGTCTGGGTCTAGGTCTGGGTCTCCGCTTCAATTAGTTCATTCGATGTTTGGGGTCCCGCGCTTGTTTCCAAAGGTGGACATCAAGTTATTATGTTATTTTTGTCGATGATTTCTCTGCATACACTCTGGATTTATTTTATGCGCTCGCTCCGATTTTTAAAGGTTTATATTGATTTCTAATATGGTGTGCACCCACCTTCGCCCACCATTCGTGGCTTTCCGCCTCGGATGTGTGTGTGAGTATCTTCTCATGAGTTTCTGCGGAGGTCTCGCCTCCCACCAAGACTCTTCCTCGCCTCTCGTCTCAAGTGTGCTATGCGCTCGGGGAATTATGATTCCACTGAAAGGAAACATCGTCATAGCTCCTTGAAACCGCTTGCATTCTTCTTATCGCCTCCCATGTTCCTCTTCACCTTTAATGGGTTTGCCTCTCATCACGTTTCTTTACCTGCCATTCACTGGCCCTCAACCCTCTTCCTTTCTTCTGTGGTTGTAGTCCAGTGGAATGCTCTCCAAATTTCACTCTGCTATTCCTTACTCTTTGTGTGTTTGGTTGTTTGTGTTACGTCTCTCCTTACGCCTCGAGATGCGACTAAACTTTCTGGCTGTCACTGCTCGTGTGTCTTCCTTGGTTATAGTCTTGGGCTACTAAAGGCTATCGTTGTTTGCAGGATCCTTGCTACATGTTGCCTCCGTGATCTCAAGGTGGATGTCTCCTTTGTTGAGGATCGCCCTTTCTTTGTCCCTTCCTTCCTCTTCTTCTCACTCCCACTTGCATCACATCGCTCGGCGTCTGCTTCTCATTGTGTCCCCACCCACCTCCGGCTCGTCTCTCTCGGCACGGTGATCTCCGCCCATCCTCTCCTCTCCATCTGTTTCACCGTCTCACCGACCTCCCGCCCAAGTTTCTAGTGCGCCCGTCCTCTTTCCTAAGGGCCACTGGCCGCCACGCACTTCTAATCGTGTTCCTTAAGTGATGATCCCTCCGCATGTCACTATCCTTTCGTGATCGTCATCCCCTCCGATCGCCTTTAATCTCGGTCGCCTCGACCTCACCTATTTCTCTTCACTAACCCTCCAGTAGCCATCTTCAATGACCGAGACTATCAAAATACCCGAGTGGCAAAGCCGCTATGCTCCGTGAGCTCGAGGCACCGATCGCACCTCTTACATGGGACTTGTTCCCTTCCTCCTGCAGTGTGCGTTTTCCATTACTCCGCAAGTGGGTCTATAGTCAAAGTCAAGACTCCGCCTCCCGACGATTCTCCAGAGAGTGGTGCAAGGCCCGCCCTTGTAGCTCGTGGTGCCAAAGCAGGAGCGAGGACTTAGATTATGATGAGACTTTTCGTGCTCACGTAGCTCATTTGAGCAACATCTCAAGCTCTCATTGCTACAGTACCGGGCTGCTCGATCGACGGTCCATCTTTCGACTTTGATATGAAGAATGTTTTCTTTCTCACTCGTGGGATCCTCGTAGATGAGGCTTTGCATGCTTCCTCCCTTGTTTTCTTTCTCCTTCCGGGTTGGTCCGCCGCTGGTTTTCTATGGTCTCAAACATGCTCCTGCCTTGTTGAGCGCTTTAGTTCCTGCTGTGGTTGTTGCCGTGTTTTCACCCCAGCCCCATGATCCCGGCTGTTTGTGCACTTTCCTCCTCGTTGTTCGGACTTTTGCTTTATGGGATGAGACATCAATCTGGTGATGATCCTACTTATGGGATTTTGTCACATCACCTTCTAGAACATTTCTAATGACCCATCTTGGTCGACAGCTATTTTTTAGGCATTGATCAGGTCACTTACTTCTACTGGTTTCAGCTTGTCCCAAGAAATACACATTTGATATCCCCACTCACGCCTCTCCCACTCTTTGTAATCGCGACCACCCTATGGAGCTACATCTCTCTGCCATGTCACGGTGGACTCCTTTATCCTGGTCCGACATGCATCGCCACTTGGTTGGGAGTCCGGTCTATCTTACCCTCACCTTCGTCCCATTGCTTATGTTGTGCATGTTTTGAGTCACGTTAGTTGGTGCACCTACTGCTCACTATGCCCATCTTTTGAGGCTTTTACTTATCTTCTGTGACCCGTCTGAGGCTCTTCTCTCAAAGACAGCAGAGCTTCATTCTTATTCGGGATGTTTGGGCTAGTGATCCGTCCGACCGCCATTCCTATCGGGCTTCCGCTGTTTGGGCTCTTCTCATTGCTTGAAGTCCAAGAAGCAAATCGGCGTTTTCTCGGCCTAGCATCGCGGTAGCTTCGCGGCTATGCTACCACCGTCACGGAGATTGTTTGGTTGCGTTGGCTTTTGCATGATTTTCCCTCTACATTGTGACAACACTGGTGCCATTCAGATCACTTTGAATCCTGTCAAACATTCCTCTCCAAGTATATTGGTGTTGATGCTTTTCTTTGCGTGATCAAGACAAAGAGAGGCTTTGCTCCCCGCTTTGTTCCTTCTCGTAGCGTTAACTCTGCGGACTGCTACTAAATCCCACATATGGCACAACATGATTTTCTTGTCCAAACTTTCGATGTTTGATCCCCGTGAGTTTGGGGTGTTAGGGAATATAGTCGTATACAATCAGATATCTATATTTGTATAGCTACCATATTTATATAGCTGTGTATCTATATATACCTTGTACAATTGTAGGTTTTTGTAATGAAAATTGGTTAATCTTTTCCACCTAACACTAAAAACTGTAGAAAATACGAAGTATAGACAATGAAATATAGAAAAATCAATTTTTCAACATAAATAATTAATATAAATAAATGGTATTCACAGATTAAACATAGAAATGCCAACAGAATAAAAATAGAAATACATGAATAAGTAAATTTCCCAATATTTAAAATAAATGCTTATATACGGGAAATACATAGTCATACGGGTGCAAGAGCCTACCTGATCTAGGAATATGACGTCTAATTCAAGCTATGCTTGCTATGTATAGCTTCGGTTCCTCCCGTTGTTGACTGGCTTCACCCGACCAAAGAGAAGAAGTTGTTAAGGAAAGTGAAAAGCTGTAGATGAAGAAAGTGATCGCACTACAAATAAATTGCCATATAGTGACGGTGTAAACTCCGTTGGTAAAAGTCAAAAATCCGTTGGTAAAGGTCCCAAAACCTTATACCGACAGTAAAAATAGCTATTCCAATACTTATTTTACCGCTCTAAGAAAGCTTTGTAGGTATAGACTCATACCAACGGATATAACAT
>NW_024087320.1:0-10173 GCF_009730915.1 Dioscorea cayenensis subsp. rotundata
TTCAAGAGAAGAGAATAGTTAATTATTCATTTGAGCCATTAATAACCTTTCCATAATAAATATTGCGTCAGATCAAGACGTAGCAGTCCATTGGGGCCGGCGTATGAAATATTTCATTGCTTCGAGTTCGGTATACCTGAGAGTTTGGGGATAAAGAGCTTCGCGACATTAAGCATCCACCCCATCATCAGCTCATACCATTCTCGACGCCCATAATCAGAAATGGCCACGCCCAAAATCCCCACCGTCAGCAAATTGAACAACATCCCACAGGTCGTTTCATTGCGTCCCGTCAGGTAGTGTCCGCGCGGTTGCAGGGCGCCCCTGCCGATCTGACATCAAACCGTCAGTCAGCACTTAAATCACAGTGAGCAAAACCTGCGCGATCATCTACCGAACAGACTCTGCCGAACATTACGCTGCCTGTCGCCCTTTCGAAGATTATGAAGGAAAGAGTTTTATATAGCCTTGTCCTTTATTATACATAAATTTTTCAGTTAGGCAATACATGCAGCATTCTCTTCATATAGAACTACTGCTCTGAAGTACTATATCTTAATGCACTCGCAGCACTAATGTATCTCATCAGTCACAACAAGACCTGGACATATCATTTGGTCGTTAATTTATTAGCAAGATATAAGTCTCTTTTCCCCACACCTAAAACATTGGAATGGAGGAATTACTATCACCTACCTTTGAGGATGTTTGTTTACATGTGGTGGTACAACCATTCACGGTGATCAATGAAGCAAACTATAATAGCTACATCATCTAATCATGCAAAAATTTTAGCAATACATGAGGCATGCTGAATGAGTTTTGGTTAAGATCCGCATTCAACACATTCAATGGAATTGTGGTTTGTCTTTAGGAAAAATAACCCCAAGAGTCCTATATGAAGAGAATGTCTGCATGTATTACCTAAGCGAAAGACATGTATATTAAAAGGGGACGTAACAAAAGCATATTTTCACCAAAATTCTTTTTCACTCATAATCTTCGAAGAATGATGATATTAATATTCAACAAGTCTATTCAAGTGATAATCTAGCAAATACCAAGGCACTTCCCTACTATGATTTTTTTAAAAGTTAGTCTCGTAATATTGGCGTTTGATAACTCAAAGATCTCAACCGATATTATCATGAGGAGAGTTAATCACTGCATGCTCTTTCTCTTAACCATAGTTTTTTTCTATTGGGTTTTCCTGGTAAGGTTTTTAATAAAGCAGTAATTATAGCGTATACCAAGGATAATTTATTCCATTGGGTTTTTACTAGTAATTAAAGTTTTAAGGTAGCATTTCCTATGATTATAGGCATCCAAGGGGTGGTATGAAACATTAATTAAAGTGGATGCCTATTAATGTATAGCTCTTTATCTCCCTAAACTCTCAAATCTCTTCATCTTTTGAACTCCTAAAACTATTCATCTTCCCATAATATTTATGAGGAAATTTAATAGATTTTACTTTCATATTCATCTTAGTCTATAAATTGAGGCCTTGTAATCTTGTATAAGAGAGGGTTATAAATGTGATAAAGAAATAAATGAATAAAAAGTTAGCTATTTCTCTTCTCTTGGCTTGGGTATTGTCTTTGCTTGCTTTCTTAATTTTATAACATTATTATTGTTATTGTTATTAATAAAATATTAATTGTTTTGATTTTTTTTTTTAAACTTATCTGTTGTTTAACTTGTTTAAAACTATTTACTCCTTTTTTTAATATGTTTTAATGAACTATTTACTCCTTTTTTTAATATGTTTTAATGTGTTTTATTATTATTATTATTATTATTATTATTATTATTATTATTATTATTATTATTATTGTTGGACAGAGAGTAGATTTGTTTATTATAGATATAAAAGCTATAAATTTATTTTGTACCTGTTTTTATTTTTAATTTTGGATTTTAATTAAAAATAATATAAATGGCTTAAAAACAAAAAAAAATGTATAAATAATAATAATAACATATTTTTTCAAAATAAATGGTGTTAAAAAAATAACTTTTAAAATATAATAATAACTTAAAAAAGTTTTAAAAACAAAAAGATTTAATTTTAATGATTTTTAAAAAGATGTTACAAGAAAATGACAAATATCTTGGTTTTTAAAAAATCCGGCCATCGTCTAGGTGATAGAAACCCAGGTAAAGCGGAAGGCTAATCTTTTGGATTAGGATTGGCTCATCTCTCTCTTTTATTGAGTTGGCAGCCGACGAGTCTATTTGAAAGCAATTGATTGAAGATATTTATGTCAAGCATTTAAATTGAAAATAAAATCAAATTGAAGACAATTTTGCATGGAGCTATATTGGGTCAGTGCTAAGTAGGGCTATGACTTGAATTAATTGAATATTATGGTGAAGATTAATTAAAGATCAAGTTTAGATGACTTGAGATTTCTTTGAAGGTTAATTGAAGCCCATTTTGTAGTTGATTGAATATTTAATGAAGAATATGTGTAGTTGATTGAAGGAGCATTGAAGATTATGTGAAGCTATCATTGTGATCAAAGAATGACAGGTTTGGGTGTGCTCAGCGACGGAATCAAGACTCGATGATAGGAGGGGCTGAACCCTAAAGGCAAACAATAAAAAAAAAATAAAAAAAATAATCTAACAAAATAATTGTTTTAAATGAAAAATAATATGCTAACATAAAAAAAAATTAAATACATATATTAAAATAACATAAAGTATAATTTAAAATTATGTTATCTATAGCAAATAATATATTTTCAATAACTCAATTAATAAGAATACATATCAAGTTTGTATTTTTTTAAAAAATATGGTAAAATCTATCCTTCTCACTATATATATATATATATACAATTTTTTTAAAATTTTTTTAAATTACTAAACGTGTTATATAAATTTTTATTTAAAAAAATTTTTAGTTAAAAATTTGAAATCATAATATTTTTTTAAAATAAAAATGGGATGTTAGTTTATACACAATTTTTTTAAACTTTTTTTTTTAAATTACTAGAAATTTTTATATAAATTTTATTTAAAAATTTATATAAAAATTTGAAATCATAATATTTTTTAAAATAAAAAAATGTACAAAAATAATATATATATATATATATATATATATATATATATATATATAAGTTTTTTAAAATAAAAAATGGGATGTAAAAACCAACACATGCATCAAAGAGGATTTAAACCCTGGTGGGTCAAAATCCTACATCTTATAAAGAAGCCCACTAACCACTCAAGCACAAGGCTATTCCTTGCTTTTAGGTGCCCAAATATTGTATTTTATATTAATTTAAGTATAGAAAAATCGAAAACAATAAACCTTATATGGTATGAAAAATAGTCTCCTTGGCGCCGAGGGGGGGCTTCAGCTCCTGCTAGCCCCCCCTTGGTTCTGCCCTTGGCTGTGCGTGTGTTGAACACCTAAAGTTGGGTTCTTGTTGACATGAAGTGATGAATACAATTGGTTATTGCTTGATTTGGCCAAGATTGCGTTGATTTGGTTGTGTTTGACTCATATTCAACCAAGAAGGTTGATTGTGTCTTGAAGTAGTGTTGCAACCTAGAGTTATAACTCAGTTAATGAGCTGGGGAAGGGGAAAATGGGGGGATGTGTGTGTGATGGGTCAAATCATGTCTATGTTAGAACACAAGGTTATAACACTAGAATTGGAAGCTACAGGGAATTAAAACAAAAGAGGAGGGTTCTGGTAAAAGCTTATTGTGATGGTGAGATCATGGGAGGATTATAGTAAAAGCATGTCACATCAACCAAAAATCAAGACAGATGGAGGGTTGGTTAAGGTGCTTCTTTATTAATATGATCTTTGATCATGAGTATACTCTGGTGAGAGTTTGTATAACCATTATACTCTTATTTACCTCTTCTAGTGTATTTGATTCCCTAGACATGGCCCTATAGAAATAGACATGTTGTGTTGAACTATGTTACCAAACTTTGTGTCATTTTCTCTCGATTCTTATAGTTGTGTTTTCTTGGTGTTTGGAAATCAAAAAATTAATAATCCACAACACTTAACTGAACAAACATTTTTCTTTTTTCTCCTTACAAAGCCTCCAACTTGGCTACAAGCAATCCATGAATATATGTTGTTGTTCTCTCAAATCCCACTCAAAATTTCATGGAAATTCCCAATTTAATGCATTTTTCTTTAGTCTAGATTTTCTAATGACACTTTCCCATGTCCCTCTCCAATGGCAGTTCAAAATGGTCAATATATCCATAATCGAGATTATCTTCTTGGCACCATAAAGATTAACAAATTTTTTCATTGTTGAGTGAAGCTAATATACAATTGATTTCTTCTGCAACATCTAGTCAGGAAGTTTGGAATTACCTCCCTAGTCTCTATGTCAAGAGATTTACCACATTCATTATTTATTTCAAAGATAAACTCACTATGATTACTTGTGGTTCTCTTTATGTTATTGACTTTCTTATTTCCATCAAACAAATTATATATGAATTCATTGCTCTTAGTGGTCCTCTAATTCACTACAAAAAAACTACTGTTTTGCAACAGATATTTGCAACAAACACATTCCGTTACATGTTTGCAATAGAATTAGAATAACTTTGCAACGACATCAAAAATTTGCAATGGACTTTGCGACACGACAAAAAATTTGTTGTAAAAATAGTGGGAGTGATTTTGAAACGGATTTGCAACCTATTTTGTGACAGGTAGATTTTTGATGGCATAAAGTTCCGTTACAAAAATATGGAGGGAAGAGCGGGGGAGAAACTTTGCAATGACTTTGCAACATATACAACAACATTATAATTTTGCAACAGAAAATTGCAACAGAATGATTCCATTGGAAATATGCAACAGAAATGTGCAATGGTGTGTTGAAAATTAACTAACTGTTTGGGTTATTTGCAACCATTCATATATGTTTATAATTGAAATTAACTTAAATAATTTATAAAATATGAATTATTATTATTATTATTATTATTATTATTCATAAAAAAAAATCAAAAGATGAGTAAAGAGTGATATGTAGATCCAGGAATTTATTTTAGTGGGATAAAAAATTTAAAATATATTTTTTATTATTTTTAATGACAAAAGTACAAAGAAAGAAGCTAAAAAATATATATATAATTAATGTTTATAATTGTGTGTACAAGACTTTATATTTGAAGATGTTGCAAAATATTTTTATTGTCAATCATGATTAAAAATAGATTTATAATTGCTTGAAACAATTAGTTGGTATTTAGCCACAGAAACTTTTAATTTTTTTAATTATAACTCTACAATTTTATGGCATAATTAATATTATAATACGCAAACAAAATTAAAAGTAATTAAAATTTTAAACCCAAAAATACACTAGATTCATCCATGGTGTCAATGGATAGAAACATTAAAATAAATAAATAAATGAATGAATGAATTTATTCCAATTATCTAAATTCCCTTATATATTTTTGTTGGGTCTAGTCTATCTGGTCTAGTCAAGTGATTCAAGTTAAGTGTGATGTGGTCCTCCTTAGCATGTTTACTTTAACATTTGGTTCTTTTCATGTTGACTTAATATTACATGTTCACTTGAACATAATTTTCATGTATTCACAAGTTTCAGCCAAGCTTTAGGGCTCTTGACCAAGCTCCGACCAAACTCCGATCAAAGTTTTTGGCAACCCATAGCTGCCAGCTCTCGATAACCCAAAAGTTCGGACCAAACTCTTGACAACCCATAGCAATCGGTTGTAAGCAACCCAAAAGCTCCAATCAAACTCTCGACAACCCTCAGCCACCGGTTCTCTTTTAGGTGGAATGTCAAAATTGTTCTTTCAATTGAGTTTTTAGGGTTTGTGTATGGTTTTAAATATGATTAGACGAAGGGGTTTTCCTTTTTCTTAGACAAAATTGTTCGAGGGTTTCGCTCGTAGTTCTGATTTTGAGGAACAATTGGCAAGGAATCAGGTTAGAATTTACATCTCATCCACCTTTGATCGATGTTCTTCTGATTACACTCTGGATTATTTCTTTTGTTTGAGGGATTGTTTTCCACTTTTTGAATTTTTGGTTGGTTTTAGATAGTAATGATTGTAGTATCATATTGTTATTATGTTTTCCACTCATTTATTGCTTTGATTTTCTAAGTTTGAGTGATTTCATCTTTGATCTTGTGTTTTTTTTATTTTGTTTATTAGAAATGACTGTTTAGCCATTCGATGTGGTGTTCATTGATGTGATTTTTTTTCCTAGTTTGATGACATCATGTTGTTGATATGATGAAGGTGTTGTTCATAATGATGGCATTATCATGATGGATTTCTTATTTACCACCTTGTCTTCAATCATAATTAGCTGGTATGGTTGGTGGCCCTAGTATTATGGGGGCAAGTCCTTAATTTGTTTTCTATATACATTAATTGGATTCCTTGCCATAAATTGAAATCTAGGATTCAAGTTCTTTATTTTAAGATGATCGAGTTAGCTTCGTGCATCTGATGACCATCGCTAGATGATAGCATATGCTTGCTGGCTTGTTTACTTGCTTTTCGCTCTACTAGTGATATTCTGATTCATTGGTGTGGGAGAACTGCTGGTATGTGAGAATCTGACACTCGTCATCACATCTTCATTTTTATGCCAAAATTGTGATATTTCTCAATGTTGCTATTGTTTGTGAAGTAATGAATTCATGGTAGAACACATATATGCTTGATTGAATTTTTATGAGAGTTGAGAAAAAAATAAATAAATTTCGTTACTTAAACCTTTGATTTTAGCTAGCCTTGGCAAATTGCATGAATTCTTGGCAAACATTATTGCATCTGTCTAGATGAGCTGATGTTTTCTTGGATTTATTTATTTATTTATCTTTTATATTTGTTGTCAACTGACTTTATGATGGTTAAATTTTAGTACACTTGGTGAGATCTTTGACCCAAGGCAAATTCCTAGGTTAGCAATGTGTGACATAGGATGTTATATATGAGTTAGAATTATTGTCATTCTTGATTTTAGTTTCTACATTCAAATGCCCTTCATTATATTTGTGTACCCCCTTTTTTTAAGTTTTTATACTGAGCCCTTTTTTAGTCTTGTAGAAATTCAATTTTGGAGTCATGAATCTAAACCTTTGAGCAATTCATGCAATTATGTACTTCGCAATTTGTTTCTTTATTGTGTTCTCATTCTTAATGTTGGAGTTCAGGGTCATTGCCAACCATCAACCTTTTTAAGTATGGGTTTGTTTTCTGCTTATCATAATATGATCACTTGAACCCTTATCAGAGCAAAGAATTACAATGCATATCATAAATTTATTTATTTATTTTGTCCTTCTATCTGACTATTAGTGAAATATACCTCAAGGTCTAATAAATACTGTACATGCAGTCACCTTGTTTTATTGAGAATTGTATTTAAATTTCATGTGTTGCAAGTATATATAGCAAAAAGAGCTTGTAATCTTGATTCTCTGACCCTGGGGATGATCACCTTGTTTTTTTTAGTTCACATCAGTGCACCTGATGAAGGTGTGATTGAGATAGACTCAAAGCAAACTGTTATTTTTGCTAATAATGAAAACCCGACTACTGTAATTTGCAAAATTTTTAGCTCTATATGCAGTGGGATTTAGAACTAATGTTGTATGAGAAGATTTTTTTCTTAGTTTTATTTTAAAGATCTTGTGCAATTTTTATGTGTTCGGTTTGGCTAGGTTTGTACAAATATGTCAATACTTTAACTTAAATTATCTCTAATTTGTTTCTCCAGAAGTACGGTGATTTAGGCATGCTATACATCTGCTAATCAATAGTTTATAGTGTGAAATGGCATGCAACAAAAGATTCTATAACAAATAGTTCAATTTTTCTATACGACTATGGAATGCTTATATAACATGTGAAACACCATTTTTAATAATAGTTCATAATATCCTTCTTTGTTTGTTATGTTAAGCCAACCATTCCTGTATCTCTTTCGTCTCTTTTTGGTGTGCCTAAATTTTTTTTTAATAATTTTTTCATTTATTGTTATCTAAAAAGAATTGCATAAGTAACCAATCAATTTTTCCTTTACTCTCTCATAATTGCCAATTGCTATTGTTCTTTTTAAGTTAGATGATGTTCTTATTTTAAATAATAATATGCATGAAAAAAACATATTCATTTCTATATCACCAAAAATAAATAGATTTGGATAGTTTAATGGCTGAATGAATATGCTGTATATTTTTAGGGTCAAAGCATGAAGGTTAGTATCACTTTTGTGGAATTCCATTTATAAAAGTAAATATAACATGTGCAAGTCCTCTCATATATTAAGTACTGATGCGCTTTAATATGGATACATTCACAAAACACTAATATCTAATGATTGAAAATTATTTTAATATTATTTATGTTTAACTTTTAAATATATTACCTCCAAAAAAACCGAAGTTTTTTTGTTTAAATTATTTTATTCTTTGTCATGAGGGTGTATATATATAAAATTATATATAAGATAATAAAATTAACTTGTATGAACATGATAAACAATAATGATTTACAAAGGGGAAAGCAAGTAAAAATTACTAAATACTTGAGAGAACTTGCACATGTTTTATGTACTTAATCAAAACATTAAAGAAATGCTATAAATTGTCAAATGGTTGGGTTGAAGATGAAATTTGGAACAAATGGTTAGAGTATTGGAACAAAGAAGAGTTCAAGCAAAAGCCCAAGCAAACCTCCATTAATCTTTGTTCTGAGACAGGAGGCAATGG
Source organism: Dioscorea cayenensis subsp. rotundata (assembly GCF_009730915.1). NCBI lineage: Eukaryota > Viridiplantae > Streptophyta > Magnoliopsida > Dioscoreales > Dioscoreaceae > Dioscorea > Dioscorea cayenensis. The sequence continues at coordinate 8,764 of NW_024087320.1, forward strand.
GGGTTGAATCAGTAGGCATCTAGGAGGCTCTAAGTAATTTGTTGAGAAAAGAATGCTTAAATCGGGGATGAATCGTGGCTTAAATAGGGCTTGAATCGGGCATCCACACGCCCCTATGGATTTTTCACACGGCCCTGTGGAATTTCCACACGGGCATGGATAATTTCCACACGCCCGTGTAGATTCTCTGGAAACCTCTTTTCGGCGGCTGTAAATAGTACCTGCTACAGTAATTTGATACAATGTTTTACTGCAGTGCCTGCCCGAAACACTCCCGAATCCATGTTTTTCATCGAGGTAACGTAAACGGGCACACGTTTACTCCGTAGATCGCTTTGCTTCTTCAATAAACGGCTTCATTAGTGAAAATCTTGCTAACGATGCACAACTCAGGATACTCGAATGTGACTGTCTCTGTGCCCCTCCAAATCATTGTAATTGCTTGAAAGTGTGAAGGTTGGCACATATTCTCGTATCTTGAGCCCGACTTATATCTTCGCGTTTGTTCCTTCTCAAGATCTCATCAAATAGTGCATTCACGATCTACAATGGCTTCTTTCTTCAACATTCGGCTTCACAACCTTACATGCATGAAAGTAACACAAATGCACAAGTATTAGCACTAAAACCTGATAAAAGTAATGCTCATCATAAGAAAAGAATACTTCGCATTCTTATCACACAAGCACTTATCATGTAGTATTCTATTTTGGAATATTTTTTTCCAGTCTAATGGATACAACTTTTTCGATAAAAAACAATTTAGTTGCCATTTTTGACTTTTTGCATAAAAGAAAACACAGTTAAATCAACTATATGGTGAAAGTTGGGCACTTGCCTGTTGATTTTGAATGAGCGTCATTACTCTTCTAAATATTCTTACTCATGATTTCCATTTTACACTCCTCTACAGATACAAGGCCTTTGTTCTGTTTCACTACTGATGCATGTCCCATAAGATCTCTTGCTTGGGCGCCAGAAGAAAGGTGATGGTTCCTTTTTTTTTTTAAATTATTATAATTCAGCAATAGCCTTTATGTGTTTTTAAAATATTTTGGTCTTTATAGCTCTTGTCCTTGAAGGTTTGTGATTGGAATATGCTGACTTTGTAGTGCATTTGATGGAAATGATTTCAGTGTGGATGGCTGAAAGTATGTTATTAGGTCTGGCTTTTGCTTTTCATCCTTATTTGTCTGCTGATTAGAATAGACCCTGCTTGTGTGTTCTGATGTGCTTTGACTTGATTGTTTCAATAAATGAGCTATATTTGGTAATAGCATAGGAATTTCTTCTAAATAATAAATGACTTGATAAGTTTTTCTTCATAAATTATGCTAAGAAGGCATTGCATATACGAGGCATTGATAGTATGGGAATTATACCTCTAGCCAAGATAGTTTGATTGCTTCT